>NC_056742.1:73118631-73183631 GCF_019279795.1 Protopterus annectens
ATATATACATATACATATATGGGTCTACTTCATAATATTGAAATTTCATAGTGTTGAATTTCATAACACTGAGACCAAAACATCTAAATCCCAAAACACTGAATACCCAAAACATTGAAAACTCAGAACATTGAAAGTGTGCTTCATAACACTGAAAACTACAATGCACATGTAAATAACATCCCCTCCACCTACAACACCACCTAACTAACAAACACACTTTTTACTACATTTCTGTAGGGGGCCCCTCACACCCTCCTAAATTAAATATACCAACTCCAAGATCACTCTTCAGTGGAAAAAAGTTAATTTCCTAATCTCTCTTACACTGAGGTTAGGAAATTAACTTTTTTCCACTGTAGTGCAACCTTGGAGTTGGTATATTTAATTTACAGGGAGTGTGGGGGATGCATGGGGGCTTGCACCCCTGTAGAAACATTGTAGAAAGTGTGTTGTTTGTTAGTTAGGTGTTGTTGTAGGTGAAGGGGATCTTATTTACTTGTGGAATATAGTTTTCAATGTTATGAAGCACACTTTCAATGTTCTGAGTTTTCAGTGTTTTGAATTTTCGATGTTATGGTCTCAGTGTTATGAAATTCAATGTTATGATATTTCAGTATTATGAAGTAGACCTATATATATATATATATATATATATATATATATATATATATATATATATATATATATATATATAGTAACCATGTCGGTCATAAAAGAGGGATTGTTACAAAAAGAGATCCTTTCCTTGTTAAAAAACAAAAAAGGTGGAACTGCCATTAGTGACTGAAGTTCAAAGACTGCCTTAGCAGAAGCAGAAGCCAACAGCAGCAAGTAAGAGGAAACTTCAGGCTCAAAGAAAACTGAGGAAATTTTTCAAGAATAAAATTAAGGTCCCAAGAAGAAATAGGCTTCCTTGAGGGCTTAATAAAAAGACACATTTCAAAAGCTGTTTAACTTCAAAATGGGAAGCAAGGAGCTGATTCAAAGACAGACAAGCAGAAATAGCTGACAAATGAGCCTTTCTTTAACAGATGAATATGCCAGACCAGAAGTAACAACTCACACAAATAAGAAAAGACCATAGGAATACTCACAAAAAAAGGGCCCAGGTCATGCTTGAGATATTAACCGAAAAATCTCTTCCATTTCACCACACAAGATTTTCTATGATGAATTTGATGACCTCCTGCAAAACCTGAAGAAGATCCTCAGAAAATTTGTGTTGAAAAGGAATCAAAACACTATCACTGAGAGAGTCAATTGAACAGTGGGTAAGTGAGGGTGAATCAGAATCACACTTATTGGCCAAGTATGCATGCATACAAGGAATTTGCATCTGGTTTCAGTGATTCTCCAAGTATGAATTACATAAACGACATACATACAACTATTAAGAACAAGGCAAACAACACACATGCAACTATTAAGAACAAGATAAAAAAATAAATATACATATACATACAAGGTGCAAAGTGCAACTCGGTGCAAGAAATACTGAAATAAACTCTGAAAGAAACAAGTATTAACAATATGGAAACAATACTGCAGAATCCTCAGAGGCTTGGGAAAAAGAATAGTCCAGACTAATAAACTGAGTTAACCATTTATGAACTTGATGGCCTGTGGAAAAAATGTTCTTATATCTGTTTGCTTTGGTGTGTATTAATCTATAATGCCTGGCTGATGGTAATAGTTCAAAAAGATGGTGGCCTGGATGTGAAGGGTCGGTGATGATTTTCCCTGCCCTTTTCATGACTCTGGAATAGTTCAGGTCCAGTAAGGAGGGCAAACTAGCACCAATGATATTTTCAGCAGACCTGACTATTCATTGCAACTTATTTTTGTCATGATTAGACAGAGATCCAAACCACACTGTTAAGGATGAGCTGAGAATAGTCTCAATGACTGCTGTATAGAACTGAATCAACAGTTCCTGTGGGAGGTTGAACTTCCCCAGCTGTCACAGAAAGTACATTCACTGTTGTGCCTTTTTTATGATGTTCCCTCTATTGGTCTTCCACTCAAGTCCTGGGAGATTATAGATAACGAAAACTTGAAGGATTCCACAATTGGCACAGCAGTATTAAATATAAAGAGGGGGGATAATATTGCAGTACCACTCCTAAAGTCCACTGTCATCTCCACAGTTTTAAGAATGTTCAATTCCAAATTATTCTGACTACACCAAAGGGCCAGCTGCTCAACTTCCAGTCTGTATGCAGATTCATCACTCATCATGAATGAAAGATCCCTTGTTCTAATCCATCCTGTGTGGTAATTTGTAACAATTACCACTGGCGAGTTGAAATAGAAGGGGAAGACACTGCTGTCTGGGCCAAAAGGGAGTCACCAGCAAAATAGTTTAGTCTACTTTAGAACAGCGAACGATCAGATGATCGAACACTCTTAGAGTGAACACTAAATGTCGAATTGGCAAAATAGCGAACGGCTGGAACAGCAAATTTTTTCCCAGGGAAAGAAATTGCTGGGCTAGCTGTCAGGGTTGTGCCATTTCCTCCACTGTAGTGCGATCTCGGAGTTGGTATATTTAAGTAGGGGGTAGGAGGGCGAAGCCCCCCACTTCATTTAGTGTTTAGTGGGGGGGGGTTGAGGGGGGGGGCAGCGATTGTTTTCCCTGAGGAAAAAAAAAAATCGCTGTTCTGGTTGTTCGCTGTTTTGGATTTTCGACATTTAGGGGTTGATATAACAATGTTCGATCATCTAATCATTCATTGTTATAATATAGACCCAGATATTTGACCTGTCCCATATGATTTTGTGCAAGACTTATGGTAGCTGAGTAAGAGGGGGAATAGGCATACAGAAATACCCCTTCCCAGGAAAAAGACAGGACCTCTACTCTACTCTCCAAGCCAGAGGACTTGGCAGTCTGGAACAGAACTGGAGAAGTTGCCTGTTCAGAGGACAGGAAAAATATCTGCTTGAGGAATATCCCACCAATGCACAATGTCCAGGAATACCTCCCTGTGAGGCATAAATTCATGAGGATCTGTCCTGGACCTGCTTAACGTATCTGCCACAAGACTGTGCTTTGAGAGAATGTAAACTGCCTGAAGAAACAATCGATGGTGGACGGGAAAATCACAAGTCTGAACAACCAACCTGCAAAGAAGTTACACCTTTGTGCCCCCTTGCTTGTTGATGAATCCCATGACTTTGGCATTATCTTTGAAAATTCTTAGAGAAACTAAGATCCAATGGGGGTGGAAAGTCTGAAGGGTCAGAATCAGAGCTCTCATCTCCTTGATATTGATGTAGTCTGCCAGTTGCAGGGACCCTAAATTCCCTGGACCTTGAGGTTTTTGGAGGAGGTTCCCCAACCTAGATTGGAAGCATCCTAATACAGTTCCTAAGTGACAAGAGGGACCTGGATTCAGGGAAAATCTGGTGAATACACCAGTGGTACTTGAGCTTGAGACAAGGTAAGAGAAGAAGAGGAAAATCCAGAGGATGGTTTATAGATTCATAGCTTCATAGACCAGTACTAGGCAAACTGCTCTTGTGGGTAATTTTAAGCCTAGCCAAATACCCCATGTGAGAATAAAACCCTGCACCTTGTGTTTGTAAGGTAAACATCTTAACCGTTATGCCAACCTTCCACCCATGGCAATGCTGAAGCCAAACACTTTTGAGATACCATTCAAGTTTCCTCCTATGGCATCTGGCAAATGGATCCATGGGAATGGTGAATGCCATGAACCCCATAGCATGAAGAAATTCTCTTGCAGGAAGGACTGGAAGAGGGACAAGAGACTGAAAATAGGCAGTTAAGGACAGGAACTTGGGAGGAAAGCCATCATTGGTATGGTCTGAATACTGCACCCCACAAGGGGTCAGCACATACTTGATTTGGGGTGAACCTCACACTGTGGAGAAGCAGCATAGTGAAGTACAGATCTGAAAGTAGGAGCTGCAAGGGGATGGGTGTGAATCAAGAGGTCATCAAAATAAGGGAATATTTGAATTCCCTGAAGTCTGTAGAAGGCTTCCATTTGGCCTTGACATTTGGCAAAGACCCCTGTAGCCACAGAAAGACCAAAAGGCAAAATAGAGAACTGATAATGTGCAGAGAAATATAAAAATGTCCTGAACAGAGGGTGAACAGGAACATTAGGGAAGCATCTTTCAAATCCAAGGACACAAGAAAATCTTCAGGAAGTAACAGAGAAAAAGCATCTGGAAAGACAACATACTGAAGGAAGAAACCTTTATATAGGTGTTGAGAAAGGAGAGATCCAGAATGGGCCTCCAAGCCTCCTCCTTCCTGGGGAACCAGAAACAACCTGTAGCAAAAAACTGTGCCCTGCTGAAAAGCAGGGACTGCCTGGATGGTTACCTGTACTAATAGATCCTGAATGACCATGGGATAATGAGGTAGCTGGCAAGGAGGAGGCTGAGGAAGGCTAGAGAATGGAGGAAGGGACTTCCAAGCAATAAAATAATCATGTTGGTGGTTCTGTTGCCAAACAGAAAAAGACAGATTCAATCTGAGGAAAAGGGGGGATTTGTTCAAGGGGTAGAAGTGGTTGAATGTCAAATGAAAGCATATTTGTGTGGAAAATAAGGCTTTTAAAACTTACAAAGCATGAGAAGACTTGTCAGAAAAAAATAACAAATGTTCATTAAGACCAGGTGGAAACAATCCCCCCATTTTCACTATCCAAGACTTTTCTTTTTTATTCAAAACATTATGCCAACCACTTGTCATTGATCTATGTCCCAACACCTTCCTTCACATTCCCTCACAAAATCAAAATCTTTAACATTTTCAGGGAAAGAGGGATCGCTTTTTCTTTTACCAGAAACTACCTTATAAGAAGGAACAATAGCCTATACAACACCCTGAGTTAAGCCCAATACATTATTCTCATTCAAATGATGCAGGAGATTTTGAGGTTTAGTTTTCTGTCTCTTTGTTTATAAACAAGAAGTATTACATATACTTTATTAAATGAACATATTGCATGTAGTGTACCAAATTGCTGCACAATCTCAACATGTAGCTTGCCCCACCATGTCGAGAGTTCATGAACTGTTTATATGGGGACACTGCAGTTTCTTTTTTTTTTTTAACTTTTAAACTCAATTACTTTATTTAGTACACATCACTCATATCATATTATAGCACAATATAGTCTTATCTGATTATCATTCATGGTGCACTTTATTTGTATATTGAGACCAACCCTATACTAGGGTTTACATAACTGGTTATAACATCAGGCAAATCCAACCATTATGTAAAAAAATGATTTGCTCTGCTTATACTACCTCTGTCATATGATTTTGTCTTCTTTCACCCCACCTTCCTTTCATAACTTATATTCCTTAACTATATATATCATCTCAGATCCCTGCATCCCTAGCATGAGCCAGACTCATACCTTTTCCAGTGTACTCTCCAATTCCCTCATCTCTTCCAAATACTGCCTCTGGAATTACAGTAAGTCTGCATATCATACCTATTTGTGCCACTTCTCCCTATGACTATCTAGTCCTTTTTCTTCTCCTTTCTCCTTTTCTCATTTTCTGCTGCCTCTTGCTGGTTCAACATTTGTTTGATCTCCCCTTTCCCTGGCACTTTCTTCTTTTTCTATTTCTTAGTTATTGCTTTTTTTTTTTACATATGGTCATCAGCACCCCATCAGCAGTATATTCCTCTTTTATTGCACTTGAATATCCCATAAGTACATTCTTCTAGTAAAAACTTCTACCCCTTGAAAGATACCTCTCACCATCTCTATAACTTGCTTAAATTCTTTACATTCCTGACAGTCCCAGATGATAAGTGCCCATGTTCCCCTTTCCAGCTCACATCTCCACATAAGGGAATATTTTTGTTAGTCTATATGATGTGAAGCAATCTTTGTTGAAACATTTCCATGAAAATATCTCAAATGTATGTGTTTTTGTGACTGTCATGGGCAACTCTTTTATTTTCCTCCATTCCTCTTGTATCTGTCTTATCTCCTATTTCTCTTTCCCATTTCCCCTTTTGACTATCCTTTCTTACCCCTTCCTCTTCATAGAGCCAAAACCTCACTATTTGTATTAGCCCTCTAGTCTGCCTCACTTCTTCCCCCCTTTTTTCTATTTCTAAAATTAACTCCAGAATCAATTGTTCTTTTCATATCTTTCTATGTACTTCTTTCCATATATACTGCTTAATCCCTTGAACTCCCATTCCAAATTCCTTACTAGTTAAGATTTATCTTGGACCTCTGTCCATTGCTTTATCTTTTTACCCGTTACTACTTGGGACCGATATCTGACCCTTCCTTGTTTTCCCTCTCCATCTTCATGCTATTCATTGGCTACATATATGCTGTCTCCTTTCTCCAATTTGGATAATCTTGTCCTTCCACTTTCATCACTTCCCTTTGCTCCACTGCGATCCAAACTTTTTTTTTTTAATTTCCATTGACCAGGTTAATTTTGAATCCTT
Source organism: Protopterus annectens (assembly GCF_019279795.1). Taxonomy (NCBI): domain Eukaryota; kingdom Metazoa; phylum Chordata; order Ceratodontiformes; family Protopteridae; genus Protopterus; species Protopterus annectens. The sequence goes on from NC_056742.1 coordinate 73,125,101, forward strand.
TCTATCCATATCTAATAGAGTCCCTATAATGTATGGTCTATCTGTCCATCTTTGCTCTATCTCATAGATTATCTCTTTCCATATTGGCTTAAAGTCTATGTCTAAGATTCTCTGTACATTTGCTTCCATATATGCTTTTAACTCTCTTAATATCTGGCACTCCTAATCCTCCCTACTCCACTGCTTTGACTAGATTCTCCCATGCCAGTCTTGGTTTATTGCTATCCCAAAATAAAGTCAGTTAACTGTTGCTTAATTATTTTAAGCAATACTGTTGAAGGAAGCTGCCAGAACACCTCCCCTGGGTATATAAATGACAGTAAAATACACATTTAACAATTTGTACTCTCTGATCTAAGTCCCATTTAATTGTTTTCCAGTTTTCCAATTGTAATCTCACTTTCTCATGTGCTCTTTGATATGTTCCTTCTAATGTGGTTTCTACTGTCTTTTAGAAGAATATCCCAGATATCTGATTTTGTCTTTCCATATCTCTTAATATCCTTCTTCCCTGACCTCTTCTATACCTTCCTGAAAATTTATAGCCTGAGTCTTCCCCTTATTTATCTTATACCCAGAGCCTCTGCCAAACTCTTTTCGTATAGTCCAAACTTTCCTCAGATTATAGTTTAGTTCTGATAATGTTAACAGGATATTTTCTGCATATAGCAATATTAGTAGTTTCCTTTCTCCCCATCACCCTTTTATCCTTGATCTCTGAATCAATTGCACCAGAGGGTCTAGGTATAATGCAAACAGCAGCACAGAGAGGGGGCAAGTCCTGCCTTGTGCTCCACTTATTTGAATTCCCTCCAACAGTCCTGCCCTTAGTTTAATCATAGCTGTTGATCCTTTACAGCATCCTTTCAATAGCTGTATCCATTTTGTTTGAAAAATCCAATTCTCTTTCACCTCCCATAAAGAACTCCACCTTACTCGGTCAAAGGCTTTCTCCATATTCAGAGAAATTATTGTTACTGGTAGCTCCTTCTCTCGAGTCTCCTGCACTATCTATAACACTTTCTCAGCTGTCCTATCTCCTACAAATTCTGTTTGATCTCCCTGTATTATTCTTGATAAAAACTTCCAAAAATCTGTTAGCCAGTATCTGCATAAAGCATTTATAATCATGGTTTAAGATTAATATTGGCCTATATGAACAACTGATAGTGGATCATTTCTCGCCTTATGTATTACCACAATAACAACTATTCCCCAAGATTTGGGCAATTGTGTCCCATCTAAAATTTTGTTAAACAATGTATACCACTCTTCCAGTATCTCAGCCTTTGCTGCTTTCCAGAATTCCATTGGGAGACTCTCACTATCTGGGGTTTTCCCTCTAGGCATTCTTTTCCATGGTCTTCACATTTACTCCTCCCTTTTAATCTCTTTTACTAAACTGTCTCTATCCTCCCCCATTAGTTCTGTCATGTTTTCTATCTTCCATCCCTGCCTCTCTTCTGTCTCTACGTCTTCCCCCCTTAACTGAATAAACATTCATAACACCTCTTAAATTCTGCTAGAATCTCACTCAGTCTTTTGACCACTCCATTTGTCTTATATATATATATATATATATTTTTTTTTTCCTACCTTCTTGTCCCATATTTTTTTTATCTTCCCAACTTGCCAAATCTGCTTTACCTGCCTTTCTCTATCTTTATCCTCCTGTTTTGCCTGCCATGTTCTTCTTCTTCTCTGTATTCCCTTTAATTGCTACTTCAGCTATCTCTGTCTATCTAAAACTGTTTTCTGTATTGCTTGCCTTATTGCTTTTTTAATGTTATCTTGACTCATCGTCCTCCTTTTTCTTTGACAGCCATTCTCTTATTAATTTGAGTAACCATTCCCTGTCCCTTTTTTTATTTCAGTGGGTACTGTGGGAGCTTCCAACGTCTGTCCTTCACCCTGTCTTCCTGTAAACCTATTTCCATTTTTAGGGTAGCATGATCTGAGAAAGCTATAGGGTATATCTCCATATGCTGTATATTGCACTTATGTTCCTTTGTAATATAATTTTATCGGTCCTCAACCAAGTTGTATGTCTGTGAAAGTAAAAGTTACACCCTTCCATCCCACTTGGCTGACTTAAATCTTCCTTCCCTATGTCTACTCATCTAGTCCCTGTCAGACGTCTCTTGTGAACCTTCTTTTCCTATCTAATCTCCTCTTTCTAGGACTTCCACCATCTTTTTTGTCCGTTACCAGATTTCAGTCCTCTATAAAAAGTCCTATTCCCTCTTGAAATGTCATTATATCTGACAAGATTTATTTAATTATTTTCAAGGAGAGCACCACCCAAATGTCAAGTTTTTCATTCCAAAAAGTGATTTTCATTCCCTGTAATCCAACACTAAACATCTTACATACAGAAATCCCATAATTTATTAATTATGCCAGTTGTTGTATGTCTGAGCTTATTTCTATTTGCCTTTCTTTCCTGCATTTGTCTCATCATTTGTTACATCATGAAGGCTACTAAGAGTGCCCGAGTAATTAGGTTAGGTCACTTATACCAACTACAGAGCCATCAAGAAAACAATGGCTCTTAAACAATGACATTTAAATGTGCCTTGTTTATTTATTTGACATTTGTTAACCGGGAATATTCGAGTGAGCAAGTGGCCTTTTTCAGAGAAGGCCCGGGGAGAAAAATCTCCACAAAAAGAAGTGATACAAAATAATAAAAGTCAAATTTATACAAAGATTATACAAAGCTTTCAGTACAGTTATAAATGTAAAATACAGAAATAGTATTACCTACAAACTGTAAAGTATAAAATTAAGGTACAAAATAGGTCAGTCTGCATTAGAATACCAATATATATAGACAAACAAAGGAAGTTATTGTGAATGTTAGAAGAATAACAGACAAATATTTAGATAAAAAGAAGAGTAAGGGAAAGAAGATTAATAGTAAAGAGAGAACAGAGTTAGGTAGGTTTTTGGTAGGGGTAGATCCAAGAGTTCCGTAGATTTTTTTTTTGTGTTGTTTTAAATTCAATAGTGTTAAGAGATAGTTCTTAAGGACTATGGTAGTTTATTCCATACAAGGGAAAATGAGTAACTATATAAATGTGGACCAAATGCCGTTTTAGGTTTGTAAATATTTAAGTGAGATTGATCAGAACTCCTAAGAGTCCGAAGAGGAGTATAGTAAGAAAAGAGGGAGGATATACTAGAGCAGGAGGTAGGTTTGTTCAGAATACTGTGGATGATAGCCATCTGAGTAAGTAAAAGCTGGTGTGAAAATTCTAACCAGTTTATAGATTTGACAGAGAGGCAGCAATGGGAGTTGTAGGGCTGGTTTGCAGCATACCTAGCTACTTTAAGTTTGTTTTAGCTTGGATTTTAGTGAGGATTGTAAATTCATTGATTTGAGAAGCATAAAAAAGACAAGGAAGAAGAAAAGCATAAGCAAGGAAAAAGTCTAGAATCTGTGGAAAGGAACTGTTTGCTTCTATAGAGCAATCCAAGTTTCTGGTGTGTCTTTTTTATAAGATGATGGATGTGTAGGTCAAATTTGAGTTTGTCATAAATAATTACGCCTAAGAGCTTGATATGTGATTCAACATTAATGACAGTACTGTTAAGAGAACAGATAGCAAAAGTAGGTCTAAGATGTGTGAGAGATTTAGGGAGAAAGAGGAGAGTTGAACGAGTTTTGAGTTAAGCTGAGGAGGTCAGAGATGTTATTGGAAATGGATATGATAGGAGAATCATCATCATATTGCATAAGAGAAAAATTAGAACAGAAGGTATGAAGGCAGTTAGTAAAGATGTTGAAAAGTAAAGGGCCCATAATAGAGCTTTGAAGTACACTGGTCTTAATGGGGAGAAAAGGAGATACAGAAGAGAGCTATTTACAGACTGCTGTCTATCAGTGAGTTAGCTAGAGAACCAGGAGACAGTAGGATTTGAAAGATTAAGAGCAGACAATTTTGAAGGGAACTTGACATGAGAAACTGTGTCAAAAGCTTTAGAGAGATCTAAGAATAGACAGTAAACAAGTTTGTTATTATATCTGGCTTGAGAGATAGTTTGAGTGAAGGAAATGAGGGCTGTGATAGTGCTATGGTTAGGATGGAAGCCATGTTGGGTGGAAGTGAGTACATTTTCTTGAAGAAGGTGACAGTTCATGAGCTGTTTATGAACACATTTTTTTGGTGTTTTAGAAATAGGGGACAAAATGGCTATAGGCCGAAAGTTTGAAAGTTCAGTGGAGTGACCTCCCTTGTGAATTGAAATAGTATAAAGTTGTTTCCAGATTGTGGGAAAAATAGATTCATGTACAGAACACACCTTAGATAAATAGTCTAGCCTGTAGTCTGAACAAAAGCAAGGCATTCAAACTTAGTTCTCAAATGCAGATGAACAAGAAAACATAACTCGCACTTAGTTTATAATTTATCTTATTACAAATTAGTTGTCTTTCCCTTTAATCAAACTCTGAGCACCACAAAGAAAGAACATTTTTCATCTTACTCTTCTTATTTTCTGTCAGTACTTGATTTTGCATTTTTTTCTATACTGTATTTAAGTCCATGTTTCTTCTGGTGCTTTGTTACATCATTTTTGCATTGCATACAATGTTTTGTTGAGACAAGTCAGTGAGTTGGGGAAGGGAGATTAACATCAAATATTCTAATTCTAGACACAATATTAAAAACTGTGAATGTAACACAAACCAGCTCAGCACAAGTAACACCTATTAACCTCATGGGTTAGATTTCTCACAGTTGAACACTGAATTGTAGCTATTACTTTAAAAAGAACAATTAGTTCAGTTAATTTTCAAGCCAGTCATTTAGACATTCATTAAAATACTCTATCAGAGATGGCCATTATTAAAAATCAAACGAAGCAAAGTAATTAAATATACAGATTGATACTGGCAGTCAAAAGTAGGCAGTCACAGTACTGTTGCAAGCTGATATGAGAAAGAAAACCACAGTAAATGATCCTCAAATAGGGGTTTTTCTCTGTGTCTCTAAAATGATATCAGGAAGGTGAAGGCATTAACTGCAAAACAAAATCATGCTACCCGTGGCAGCCCCTTTCAGGCCATTTTGGGGTATAATGAATAAAAAAACAATAATTATTACTTACTTTAATACAGTCACTTTAGCAAGGCAGAAATGTTTAATATATGCTAAAAGACATATGGGGTTTCAGTTTTTTGGTTGTGGTTCTTCTCTAATGCATGAGAGTAGAGGGAAATATACTCTCACAGTAGTAAGTCTCTGTCCTTCTGGGGTTGGCCTTCATTCCTGCATTATCTCCTTTTCCTGTCCTCTAGTCTGCCCTGCATATGTAATGGTAGCAATTTTTTATCAGTATCACTATTCCACCTTTTTTTATAGGTTCATACTAGGCTATCTGCCCTAGGGCATTTATAAGCCTAGCCAGAGTGTGTTTGGCTTTCGCCACGCATTTTAAATTAATTTTGTTATGCCCTTTTTCGAGGTTAGTATACTGTGCCTCTGTCTAACAGTGACACAGAAGTGATACCCAGGGTAAACCTACGATCTCCCATCCACTCATCAAGATTCCTCTTGAAGAGAGTCAATGAGGGACTCTGCCTAACCTGGACTGGGATTTTATTCCAGAGTGAAGGGAGCATCTGGGTTATGAATCTGTCCCTCCAGCATGTCCTATTTATTTCAGTGCTGAGGTTCAAGTCTCTCGAGCGCGTAGCTCGATGGGATTTGGATTTTCTGAGGTGCAGCATGTCCATTAATTCCGGGTTGGACATGGCTTTATACGTCAGGCACAGATCGCCTCTGAGCAGGCGGTATGCCACTGAGTAGAGCTGGATTTTCTTTAACAGGGCAGCATATGGCATCTGTTTGAGCCCTTTGATCATCTTGGTGAGGTACTTTTGGGGTCTTTCCAGTTGCTGCAGGTGTCTGGTAAGGTACATCCCAAAAGGGGCATTGTACTCAATTATGGGCCTGATGAGGGATGAGTAAAGCAGCACGATGACCTACCCTGATCTAGATGTGAATCCTTTCATGATTAGGTGGGCTATATAAAATGTTCTTCTAACCACTTTGGCCACGTGGTTGTCAAATGAGAGATTGCTATCAACTTGGGTCCCCAGGTCCCTAATTACGTCTTCTGTACTTAATGGATTACCACCTATGCGGTAATTTGTGGGCACTTTGTTTTTGCCAAAGGGGATGACTATACACTTTTTGGCGTTTAGCTTGAGGCCATGGCTCTGGCACCAGTTGTCTGTTTCTATGAGGCCTTTTTGGAAGATGCTTGTGTCGGCTGGAGAGTCTATTATGGCGCCCAGTTTACAGTCATCTGCGAACTTGGTCAGCCACAGTCCTTCCGTGTTGGCCTGTGCTGCGCTGGATGCCACACTACAGCAACCTCTCTTCATTTCTCCATGTTCTTTGTGAGTCATGTGTTTCCTGCATTACTATTATATGTGCCTTTTGATAATGCATTATTCCCGATATCCTTTCTCACTTCACCTTATCATCTGTGCCATTGACATTCCATTAAATTTTACCCAATGTGTGCTGTCCCATATGTATTGTATTTTTTTCCATTTGAAAGTCTCCTTGTCCTTTTAACTTATCCTTTATTCCTCTACTCTTCCTTCCTATCTTTTTGACTCATCTAACCCTCCACTCCATTAAACTATGCAGATGCATGCAATAAAGCTTCCTTTCTTCAGCGTGTCTTCTAGATCTTCGCTTATGACTGTTCACTCCCTCTCCTCATTCCTGTCATGACTATGGCAGCATGCTCATTGCTACAGGAGCATCTGCCCCTCTCTGCCCCCTTATTCTTAACTCTTGCCCTTTAATTTATTTTGCAACATCTTTTGTATTCCTTATGCTCCTGATCTGTATTCCCCTCCTCATCTCTTATTACTGTATTGTTTTCTTTATCTTATCTAATTTTAATTTCATTGGCATGGGCCACTGTCCATATTTGTAGCTTCCTTCTAACTGTTGTGAATAGTTTGTGCTTGCCCATCACTTTTTTCCTCCTCCCTTTTCTTTTTCCATGACTATCTGTAATTCCTTCCTTCCCCTCCTCTCTTTGCTAGTGATATTTATCTGCCTTTCCTTCCCTTAATATACATCCTCCCCTTGTAAGTCTCTTTTTCTCTATAACAATGCTGTTTTGTCATTCTCATTATGTGCATTGGAAGATCAGAACATGTGAAAGGCATTATAGCCATACAAAACACTCCAGCAGTGCATGGCTGTAATGCCTTTTACACATTCCGATTTCCCACTGCACATGAGAGGGCAAAACGTAAAGGTGTAGCCATCTACCTAAAGGATAAGCACACCTCAAGACTAGTAAGACAATATAACATGCTTGAACTACTCCATTTCCAACTAACCATAGGAAAAATCCATTACCTTTACCATATACTTGCTAGCTACAGGTCTCCCACCATGAACCAGGAAACCCATATATCATACCTGAATTTTCTAGAATCACTTATCATTCACACCAATATCATAGTAGTTATGCTGTCACTTAATAGGATGTAGTTTGCTAAAGCAAAGTTCATAAACGTTTTGAGGTTAGGTGGGGGGGGGGGGTTAGTTTTATATTTATTTCAACTGAGACCACTTTGTGACCTGATCTACTTCTCCATTAACTGGGAAGCATACATGATGACTAACATGCAGGCTCAAAGATTTCTAGACTTTAAAGTAAATGTCCTGAAGCAGCACTCCCAGTAGACATATGAATATCCCAGACTTGGTACTCACAATTATGGGAGAGGCCTACACCCCCTCCCCCCCGAGTGTGATGCCTGGTTAGATCAGATCACAAAGCGGTCTCAACTGAAATAAATATAAAACTAGAACCCCATAGCAAACTATGTCCTATTAAATGACAGCACAACTAGTTTCCCATCCCCTCAAACCCAGAAAACACAGAAGCTTATGCAGAGATGTACACAAAAGCCCTGTTCTACCATATAAACAACTGCATAGAAATGGCAGTACCAAACCAAAATAAGCCCAGCACAAACCGCAAAAACAAGTCACAGTGAACCCCTGGTATAAATCGGTTGCACAACAAATGAAAGAAAATCCTGTACAGAAGTAACTGAGAATGTGCACAACACAGCAACACTTTCTCATTAGTCTAAACAAACAAATCAGGGGAATAGTCAAGTCTTTAAATTTTGAGGCAAGAATAATCTCCAAAGCTAAGGATAGTCATAATGCATTTTTGAGTTATGTCAGCAATCTTAAGGACATCACCTGAAATGTGTGGAATTAGTTGCAGACCACATCATGATATAGCAAATCTGCAGGATGATAAAGTCAGCTCAAATTTCACCACATCACCTCCAGTTACCCCTTCAAGAAGTACCTGCCACCAAAAAAAAAAACATGTCACCACTGTGATCTCTAAAGCTAAAAACATGGCTTCAATGGATCCTAACAATATCCCAGGATGCCTCTTAACTTGAAACAGGACCTCTCATGCCGACTAGGATCTCTATTTAACCAAAACCTCCAGGTTGGCTTTGTCCCTGTGGAGTGGAGGACAGCAAAAGTCATCCCCCTGCATAAAGGGGGACTGTCAACAGACCCAGGAAATTACAGATCCATAAGTTTGACTATTCTTATATGCAATGACATGGAATGAATAATCATGGATCGGATAAATAATTGCATAGGAAACCTGCAAACACTGGACTCAACCCAGTTCAGCTTTGTCAAGGTCAGGTCATGCTTGCTGAATCTGGTGACTTCTTTGAAAAAATCACTAGAGCCATGGATGAGGGTAAAACAGTGCATACTGCCTACCTTGACCTGGCTAAGGAATTTGACACAATTCCCCACATGGGTAACATAGATAAACTCATAAAACTGGGCAAAAATCCTTACATCACCAGATGGATAGCCAAATGGCCCATATACAGGATGCAGGTTGTTAAAGTGGTTGAATCCAGATCCAGCAAGAAGCCAGTTACCAGTGGTGTTCCACAGGGCTTGGTGCTGGGACTGCTACTGTTTGGAATATATTTCAATGAAATCAAGGCTAATGTAGAAGGCCTTTGGCTAATTAAGTTTGCTCATGACTGCAAGCTGGGGGCAATCACTGAATCCCCCAACAATGTAGATATCCTTCAGAAGGGCTTGACTCAGACAAATGAGTCATGCCAGAGACATGGCCTAAAACTAAAAGCAAGAAAAATGCATAATCATACTATTTGGGAAGGAAAATACCCCTGCAAATCACAACATTAATAGCATACTCCTAACAGTGGATGCAGAGGTGAGACATCTAGGTACACAGATAGAAGCAGCCTGAACTTCTATGTGGCACAACATATAAATAAAAACATGGGGTCCAGATCCATGGAAGTTATAGTTCACACTGAATTTGGCCCTCATCAGACCAATAAACAAGTACAATGCACCTTTTAGCATGTACTTGACCAGGCACTTGCAACAGCTTGAGTGGCCTCAGAGTTTCCTTACAAAAAAAATACAGAGTGTAAACAACATGCCCTGTGTGGATAGAATAAAAGCCCTATCCCTTTACTCTATCTCCTGCAGACTATTATATTAAGGGCTGATCTATGCATAACCTACAATGCCCTCACACATCTAACCCTGATGGAACTGTTATACATTCACAAGACAAACCACATGATGGACCACCCAATATAGGGATCTAAACCTGGTCTGTGACATGAACAAAACATATATGTGTCTCAGAGACTGCCCCTTCTTTGGTACAGGCTTCCTATTCACATAAAACAAAGCCCATCCCTGACCCTCTTCAAATGCACTTTGGATCAATGGAAGGGGAATTGTAAATTCACTCCTGGGGTGATGCTCATGCCCCTTATGGGCAGGGCAGTCTATAAAATACTCAAAGGCATAGGCACAAACCTAAGCTAACCTCTAGCCTTACTGATGTCAGTCACCTTGAAATACCCCTTTGGACAAGTGTCAGCCCTCTAAGCTCCATGGCATGTGCCATAAATGTGGAACAATGTAGTAGCAATAAGTACATAGGTATGGGTTTGAATTTCATCTGTGGCAAGTGTTTGCATGTGTCCATATGTATGTTTGTACCCCAAAGATTTTGGCCCCATTTACACCCGGTACACATCGCAGAGCCAGACTTTAGCAGTCCTGCAGATATCATACACTTTAGAAGTACTTGTTGCAACCCTAGACCATGTCAGGTCAGTGGTGCATGTGGTAAATGCAAAACATAATTGTCCGTAAAGACTGTTAGAGGTTTGAACCTCACCCCTGGCAAATGTAAATGTGTGTTTAGGGTAAAATTATTTTTGGGAGCTCTCACCCACTACATTACCCAATGCCAGTATTTACAAGGGCGGGTGATGTTCCTCACATTAGAAGTACCTTGGGACAACAGCCATCCCATAAGCTCTGTGGCATATGTGATAAATGCGGTGTATTGTAGTAGGAATATATAGCTAGGTAGGGGGGTTTGAATCTCAGTACTGACAAGTGTGTGTGTGTGTGTGTGTGTGTGTGTGTGTGTGTGTGTGTGTGTGTGTGTGTCTGTCATCAGTATCCTGTGTGGAGGTCACCGTGATTGTGTAATAACAGGATGCATTGTGGGGTGGGTTTTGCTAAATTATTATGTTGAGGACCTAGTATATGTCACAATGTCACCTTACAAGGACAACATATGTCAAACACCAGAGAGGCTGATTTAGACAATCCATAGCCCTACATGTGACATTATGGACTGATGAACAATATAGGCAACCCTTCTATTACTCAGAGAACACTCTCCATCCATGTCTCACACAAACACACTTGGCTAGGCAACAACCACTATATTGACAGTTTCCTGTATATTGCCTCACAGATAGTAACCATGGTGTGATTGCAGTGGACTACATGCCTGTTGACCACAACAGTGCCACTGACATCATAAAGTACTGTGATGTTTTACATCTCCTGACTGAGTGTGTGTTATACAGCAAGTAAAAGGACATGGCATCCTGTTCCATCCCTACAGTAGGCAAATAAATGCTTACAGTGGTCCTTGTGCTATGTTCCCCACTGGATGCCTGCAACAACCACAGAGTCTGTAAATGTAACCCGCAAAAGGAATACCATGCCTTATACACATGCCCTGTATGGCCAGACGCCACTAACTCCACTGAATACCTGTATCATGCTGTCAATGTAGGTGCAAGCATGATCTCAATTCCATAGTCAGGTCTCACCAAATGAGGTCAGGAATGCTATATCAGAAGATAATACTCTATCCACACAACATGTCCCAGAGACATCAAGTACACTTCCACACGTTAAAGAACATGCATGTGGGACATGTGCACAACCCAGACACTGTCCATGTTATGGTATATAGATCACATACATGAGAAGCAGTGCACATCACTGGCCAAACACAATAGTAACCCAGATGAGTATATGGTGAATACAATACCCACTTGTGGGGACCACTCCAGGTACTACACTCCTGAGCCACACTGGACCATTGTCATGTGGCCTGATGCCAAGGTATTCCCTTTGCCTAGCCTTGTACAGCCTTCAGGCCCATTCACCTACTACGCAGCTGTGAAGCAATGAACCAATGCATCTCAGTACTGGCACATATGTGGGTGTGGGTGTGTGTGTGTGTGTGTGTGTGTGTGTGTGTGTGTGTGTGTGTGTGTGTGTGTGTAGATTAATGATTTAGAAGCCATTCACAATCACTACACCTCTAATTGCCTTACTTCAGCATGCCTGCTGATGTCATTCACCTTGAAATAACCCTTTTGCCATGCATCAGTCATATAAGCTCTGTGGTGCTTATGATAGCTGCGTAATACTGTAGCATAGCAAACTAGTTAGGTAGGAGTTCCAATCCTGATCCTGCCAACTGTGATAATGTGTGTGTTTCCCTGAGAGAGTGGGTGTGTGTCTTTGTTGACACCTGCTTTTGTGGACATTCACACTTACTACACTTCCCTTAGCCCTCCTTTAGCACTGTTGCTGATGTCAATCACCTTCAAAGATACCTTTGGACAGCTCTCCAACATGTAAGCTCTGTGGCGCGTGCAATAACTGTGTAACATTTTAATAGCAATACATAGCCATGCAGGACTTTGAAAGTCAGTACTGGTAACTGTGTGTTTGTGTGTGTATCATCAGTATCCTGTGTGGGCGTTGGGGTGATTGTGTAATGACAGGAGCCATTGTAGTCTGGGTTTTGCTACATCATTGTATTCAGGACCTATATGTCCCATTGTCCACATTACAAGGCCAACAGTTTTCAAACACTGTAGAGGTTGCTTGAGTTGTAAGTAATGCTCATGATCAGCTGATGGCCTGTGAATGAATTGCAGTCCCCCACTTGCTAATTGCATTGTGGAACAGCTGTGTTATCATTCCTATAGCCAATTGCATAGAAACACACTCCTATAACTAAACACTTCATGTGGATGTTGGCCCTTTTGCTTCACTGTGAGCAGGACTTCATGTGGGTGTTTGACAAACAGCATCACAGAGGGTAGTTAGAAATACCTCTTACAACATACACTGTGGAGACAGACCAACAAACAAGAGGGGGATGTTCCAGACATGGGGACAGAATGTAAGTATTGCTGTTCTACATTTGAAGTAATGGTTTAACAGTGTTTGTGTGGATGTGGCTGTTCTACATGATTTAAAGTCTGGCATGACAGTGTTATGTGATTGAGGAAACTCTCACCTGTAGGGCTATCTGCAGACTGGCCAGAGTTTGGAGTCTTACATGTAGTGTGTTACTCACAAATTTCCTATCTTTAGAAATGCAGTAGCATACTCTGATGATTGCAGTCAGTACATGGTGACATCCATGTGAATTACTGACTTCATATCCCTGAGAAGAGATATGCCACAGCAAACCCTGTTACACCAAGATATTTTTCAGTTTATCACAGCAATATGTCAATATTGGCCCTGTGTTTGTGCCTCCATCCCTCAAGTCTGTCACCGTTTGTCCATATGTCATGCGGTAAGAGGTGCATATGTACAGTACATCATTATTTTCTGACATCAAACCTGATAACAAGCCAGTGAGGTATCAGACTGCTATACATGTTATGTATAGTAGGCCTTATATCTGAGGACAAAACCTGGACATTCTGTTGTAGTGTTTACAGTAGTGCGGTCTGTGTTGACAGAGTGTGTATTGTGAATATGTTACTTGGCCTGTGTACAGCCTATGGTAGATGTCATTGTTCTTGGTCCTGTTCTATCTGATGTTACATGCTGCTCCAGTTTATGGTATCCTACCAGCATACATGTTTATAGGGCCAGACTGACACATGTCCCATACCACAGTCAGGCATCAGACTACACTGTGTATTTGCCCAGTATATGTATGGTTAGTGTGTGAGTGGCACATATGAGAATGGTTTTGTTCACACAGTCCGTATACTGTACTATTAATGAGGCTTGCCATAATGTGACTGTGTTCAAATTGGTTGTGGGTATGCACTGTTGTCTGTTACATGTCTGTAGTACCTGCTATATTTGCAAGTGCATGTATATTCCCCCTTAGGAAACTTGGGTCAGTGTTGTGGCAGTATGCCTGTAGTTTGCACAGTGCTTTGTGACATGCCTATCAGCTCAGTGTATTTATCTAGTGTGATGTTATGTCCAAATATTTGTCAGATGTACTGTTGCCTGGACACCATAACTGTTGTGTATTTCTGACAAAGCAGTGGGATGCTATAAAGATGTATGTCACTAACTAGTGGGAAGTATGCGGGCCTGGGACCTCTGCTCCTCTGGTTAATGTGTGTTAGGACAGACAGGATTGTGTGAATGCATCAACTGTGTGAGCTTATCTATTCCAGTATTTCTGTGATATCCCCATTTACATGGCTGTAAACATCCACTTTGTCAGGCTTGGTCCACATGTCTTGCATTAAGGAGTTATGTGTATACCTCTGGACTGACCAGATTGTGTCAGATTGTCCACATTTATTGGTCATATCTCTGCTGTATTCCACAGGAGCATGACTGTGATTTTTGTGGTACTTCACTATGATGATATTATGATGTCTGGCAGTAACTTATGGCATACATGTCAGTATCAGAAATGACTTTCCATACAGCATGTCTGTTAACACAATCCCTGTTTTACTGTATCAACATTCTACATTTGTACCTGCAATACTTACATTACATCCCCTTGCACTAAGAGGTTATGACTATTGGTCCTGAGGAATGACTCGACTACATGTTATGGGCAAATGTTATATATATATATACACACACACACACACACATATATATATATATATATATATATATATATACACACATATATATATATATATATATATATATATATATATACATATATTTAGACATATATATAGTACATATATGTATATATATATATATATATATATATATATATATATATATATATATATATATATATATATATATATATATATATATATATATATAATACATATATGTATATATATATATATATATATATATATATAATACATATATGTATATGTGTATATGTATATAAAATTAACCACTCAAAAAAATTGAGCGAAGAGAAGAAATTTTAACTAAGAAATGAACTTATGACAATAAAAGCATTCAATAAAATAGTAAATAACACCAACAACTCTTGTAGAACTTTAGCGCTTTTGTCTTATTTATTATCAAGACTTCTTCAGAAAGACATGTTTCATGAGTATGAGCAACCATTTTCACTTCCTTTATATACATTAGTTCTAGCAGGCCATTTAAATTAACAACAGTTCCTTTCCAATAGTAAAGTGTGAACAAGCAGGGTGCTGTGTGCATTTTCATTAACATTACAATTGCAGTTACACAAGGTAAATTGGTCAGACAGTAATAGCCTTGTGGTGCCGTGTGCATACTGAAAGGGATTGTGTGCAAAAAGGGATCGTGTGCAAAAAAGGGATTGTGTGCAAAAAGGGATCGTGTGCAAAAAAGGGATTGTGTGCAAAAAGGGACTGTGTGCAAAAAGGGATTGTGTGCAAAAAAAAAAAAATTGGGGGGGGAACCGGGAAAGATGACAGTCATGCTGTGATGATTCTAATATAAACACATAACTTATGAGTGTTTGCCTCTAAAGGTAAGTAAAGAAGAGAACGGAGGAAGGTGGAGGAGTCAGGTAGAGAGTCCTACTATGCTTTGGTAATCAGAGATCTGGCGCTCTGTGAGACCCCTCTGTTTTGACTGTACTCCAGTTGTGCTGTTGTATTCTGGACCGGGCAACGGAAGGGATTAATTTCCGTCTGCGTGAGTATCAGGTCAAGAGCCTGTGTGGTCCTTATTTCTGTCCCAGTTCTGTTGTTAATTGTGGCCCTGGGTCCAGAGTGGTCCGGGGGTTCAGTGCGGTCCCTGGTGATCCTTTCATTTGTAGGTGTTAAAGGTCTGCTGTTTAGGTCCTCGAAGAGATCCTGCGCCAAACGAATTCCTTCCGATAATTTTGTAAGAACTGTTGTTGGATCAATTGGTGTCCTGCTCCTGGTTGCTTCTGTCTTCAGTTGGCTACTAGAGCCTGAGTTGGGTGCTATGTTTCCTGCCATACTGTCACTGAGTAGAAGACTTATAACTAAAATTAACCGCACTCAAAAAAATTGAACGAAGAGAAGAAATTTTAACTAAGAAATGAACTTCGTGACAATAAAAGCATTCAATAAAATAGTAAATAACACCAACTCTTGTAGAACTTTAGCGCTTTTGTCTTATTTATTATCAAGACTTCTTCAGAAAGACATGTTTCATGAGTATGAGCAACCATTTTCACTTCCTTTATATACATTAGTTCTAGCAGGCCATTTAAATTAACAATAGTTCCTTTCCAATAGTAAAGTGTGAACAAGCAGGGTGCTGTGTGCATTTTCATTAACATTACAATTGCAGTTACACAAGGTAAATTGGTCAGACAGTAATAGCCTTGTGGTGCCGTGTGCATACTGAAAGGGATTGTGTGCAAAAGGGATCGTGTGCAAAAAGGGATTGTGTGCAAAAGGGATCGTGTGCAAAAAAGGGATTGTGTGCAAAAAGGGATTGTGTGCAAAATTGTGTGCAAAAAAAAAAAAATAAAAAATAAAAAATTGGGGGGGGAACCGGGAAAGATGACAGTCATGCTGTGATGATTCTAATATAAACACATAACTTATGAGTGTTTGCCTCTAAAGGTAAGTAAAGAAGAGAACGGAGGAAGGTGGAGGAGTCAGGTAGAGAGTCCTACTATGATTTGGTAATCAGAGATCTGGCGCTCTGTGAGACCCCTCTGTTTTGACTGTACTCCAGTTGTGCTGTTGTATTCTGGACCGGGCAATGGAAGGGATTAATTTCCATCTGCGTGAGTATCAGTTCAAGAGCCTGTGTGGTCCTTATTTCTGTCCCAGTTCTGTTGTTAATTGTGGCCCTGGGTCCAGAGTGGTCCGGGGGTTCAGTGCGGTCCCTGGTGATCCTTTCATTTGTAGGTGTTAAAGGTCTGCTGTTTAGGTCCACGAAGAGATCCTGCGCCAAACGAATTCCTTCCGATAATTTTGTAAGAACTGTTGTTGGATCAATTGGTGTCCTGCTCCTGGTTGCTTCTGTCTTCAGTTGGCTACTAGAGCCTGAGTTGGGTGCTATGTTTCCTGCCATACTGTCAGCGGAGTAGAAGACTTATAACTAAAATTAACCGCACTCAAAAATTGAGCGAAGAGAAGAAATTTTAACTAAGAAATGAATTTGTGACAATAAAAGCATTCAATAAAATAGTAAATAACACCAACAACTCTTGTAGAACTTTAGCGCTTTCGTCTTATTTATTATCAAGACTTCTTCAGAAAGACATGTTTCATGAGTATGAGCAACCATTTTCACTTCCTTTATATACATTAGTTCTAGCAGGCCATTTAAATTAACAACAGTTCCTTTCCAATAGTAAAGTGTGAACAAGCAGGGTGCTGTGTGCATTTTCATTAACATTACAATTGCAGTTACACAAGGTAAATTGGTCAGACAGTAATAGCCTTGTGGTGCCGTGTGCATACTGAAAGGGATTGTGTGCAAAAAGGGATCGTGTGCAAAAAAGGGATTGTGTGCAAAAAGGGATCGTGTGCAAAAAGGGATTGTGTGCAAAAAGGGACTGTGTCCAAAAAGGGATTGTGTGCAAAAAAAAAAAAAAAAAAAAAAAAAAAATTGGGGGGGGGAACCGGGAAAGTTCTACAAGAGTTGTTGGTGTTATTTACTATTTTATTGAATGCTTTTATTGTCATGAAGTTCATTTCTTAGTTAAAATTTCTTCTCTTCGTTCAATTTTTTTGAGTGCGGTTAATTTTAGTTATAAGTCTTCTACTCCGCGTGACAGTATGGCAGGAAACATAGCACCCAACTCAGGCTCTAGTAGCCAACTGAAGACAGAAGCAACCAGGAGCAGGACACCAATTGATCCAACAACAGTTCTTACAAAATTATCGGAAGGAATTCGTTTGGTGCAGGATCTCTTCGAGGACCTAAACAGCAGACCTTTAACACCTACAAATGAAAGGATCACCAGGGACGCACTGAACCCCCGGACCACTCTGGACCCAGGGCCACAATTAACAACAGAACTGGGACAGAAATAAGGACCACACAGGCTCTTGACCTGATACTCACACAGACGGAAATTAATCCCTTCCGTTGCCCGGTCCAGAATACAACAGCACAACTGGAGTACAGTCAAAACAGAGGGGTCTCACAGAGCGCCAGATCTCTGATTACCAAAGCATAGTAGGACTCTCTACCTGACTCCTCCACCTTCCTCCGTTCCCTTCTTTACTTACCTTTAGAGGCAAACACTCATAAGTTATGTGTTTATATTAGAATCATCACAGCATGACTGTCATTTTTCCCGGTCCCCCCCCCAATTTTTTTTTTTTTTTTGCACACAATCCCTTTTTGCACACAGTCCCTTTTTTGCACACAATCCCTTTTTGCACACAATCCCTTTTTGCACACAATCCCTTTCAGTATGCACACGGCACCACAAGGCTATTACTGTCTGACCAATTTACCTTGTGTAACTGCAATTGTAATGTTAATGAAAATGCACACAGCACCCTGCTTGTTCACACTTTACTATTGGAAAGGAACTGTTGTTAATTTAAATGGCCTGCTAGAACTAATGTATATAAAGGAAGTGAAAATGGTTGCTCATACTCATGAAACATGTCTTTCTGAAGAAGTCTTGATAATAAATAAGGCAGCTAAAGTTCTACAAGAGTTGTTGGTGTTATTTACTATTTTATTGAATGCTTTTATTGTCACGAAGTTCATTTCTTACTATATATATATATATATATATATATATATATATATATATGCCAAAAAACTCAGTTAAATATTGAAGAAATAGATTATATATAATAAAACGTCAACGTAATAACTAGAAGAAAACAAATAAAATAAAAATAAAAATTCAAATAAAAGTCTGAGAGCCAATTATTTGCGCTTTCATCCAGGTTTAAAGTACTGGAATTCTTCAGAATGTTTAAAAATACAAATAATGTGTTAATAGATAAGCATCAACTGTAATGAGATGATAACATCAAAATTCCAAGACCAATAGAAGGCCAAACATTCAGAAATATGTAAATTATATAGTAGAGACGCTAATGCAATCAAAAAAGTATTTTATAATAATTGGAGCATTTTGACCTCCATTTATTTATTTTTATTTTATTTGTTTTTTTCTAGTTATTACGTTGAAGTTTTATTTTATATATATATATACACACACATATGTGTATATATGTATATATATATATATATATATATATATATATATATATATACATATATATATATATACATATATATATATATATATATATATATATATATATATATATATATATATATATATATATATATATATAATACATACATATATGTATATAAAATATACATACACACACATAGCTATACACACACACACACACACACATATATATATATATATATAAATATACAGATATATATATATATATGTATATATATATGTAAATATATATGCATGTACATGTATACATATGTGTGTATATATATATATATATATATATATATATATATATATATATATATCCATAGTCTTATGTGTAAACTGAGTGTTGTATATACCTTCCCCAAATGTATCCCACCATATTTATCTGGTATGTGTATGTTTAGATATAACAACATATTGATTCAACACTATTTTCACTAACAAATACAAATACTACACAATTGTAGAACTCAAAGGAGTTCACTACTATTAAGTACGTGTACTGACAGATATATTTGAAAAAAAGGAACAAAAATGATGAACTGAGTATGAATAACTGCTCGTACGACAAGGATGTGAACACGATTTATTCAAAAACAACACAGCAACAACCCCTGGTTTAGCGCTTTCGACTGTACAACAGTCTTCCTCAGAACAATGAACTGCAATGACCATTTCATTTATATACACTTCCCTTAATTGCATAATGATATAATTGATATAAAAAAACCGCCAAAAAAATTAAAAAGACATTTCATTATTTCCACATGTGAAATAAACTTTTCTCATATATTTGATACATGATTCACTAATATGGCAACCAATAAAATATTCTACGCTAAAAAGCATATATATATATATATATATATATATATATATATATATATATATATATATATATATATATATGAAAATATATATATACAAAATGTATATGTATAAGTTTAAAATCGCTAAAATGTATGCATGTAATTAAAATGTGTGTTGTGATACTAACAACAATGAATGCAGACAAAACTAACTACTCAAGAATGTGTATGTGCAGATGACAAATAAGAATAAATATAATATAATAACATGTCCCAAATGCGTACTAATACAATACTGTCTACATGTGTACTGATATACCTAATTGTACTGATGGCAGTGGTATACTATGCTAAAGCTAAAAATGGTTTAATACTGATAAAGTCATTGAGGCCTGGCGGTCTTGTGGAATCAGTTAAAATTTGCCATTTGCTCTCATATTGTGCCAATCTCATTTTCCAGTTTCCTCCAAAAGGTATTTCAGTCTCTTGATCAATAATTGAAAATACAAAGCTGTGGTCTTCACCCTTCTCTAATATGTGCCTATATAACGCATTTTTTGTGTCACGTTTACCTATTTTATATAGGTGTTCATAAATGCGCTTTTTCAGCTGTCTTTCTGTCTTACCTATATAATGTGCATTACATTTTGTACATATAGCAATGTAGACCACCTGCTTAGTATTGCAATTTCCTGTCCTACATTTAATGGTAGTGTGACAAATATCATTCAACTTGATAACCTTGTCCAAGTTGATGTGTTTACATTGATGGCACCTTCCACATTTGGATGTGCCTTTAAATATATCATTTCCTTGTTTATTATGACTAGCTCTTACTAATAACTCTTTCATATTGGGAGCTGTCTTGTATACACATCTTGGTTTAGTTCCTAATATTTGTTCCAAGTCCATAATGGTTAATGTCTTCCAATATCTTTCTAAAATTTCCTTAATAATGTATGTACTAGGAGTATATGTAAGTATACAAACCCTTCCAGATATATCTCTATCCAAACATATCTGTTTCTCCAATTTATAACAACCTAATAAAGGTTTATACTTGATTCCCCATCCGTTATGCACATAACTGATGACGTCCATAACCATCTTTTCGGGGTAAGCTCTACTGATGAACATATCCCTTATGACGTTTAGTTCAATATCCAAAATCTGTTTATTGGATGACATTCTCGCTGCACGTATACATTGTCCTTTGATCACATTTTGAATCATTATGGAGGGTGATTGCTACTATAATGGACATAATCGTTCGAAAATGTAGGTTTCCTATAAATTCTGGATGTAAAACCTCGTGTGTCATGACTCAATAATACATCTAAGTATGAAATTTCTTTGAAACTATAATTATAAGTGAATTTTAGAAAATCTACAGTGTTATTTAGATACAACATAAATTTATGTAATCTTTCCACTGATGCATTCCACAAAATGAAAATGTCATCCAAATATCTGACATATAATGCAATGTCTTGAAAGAATTCACTCTTGAACACATGTTCGGATTCCCAATCCGCCATCACCAAGTTTGCAAAGATGGGAGCACAGGCTGCTCTCATGGCCATTCCCTTGGTCTGTCTAAAGAACTCCCCTTGAAATGAGATGTAATTATAGTCTAGCACTAATGACATCATATCACAAATTAGA
The DNA here is from genome assembly GCF_019279795.1 of Protopterus annectens. Classification (NCBI taxonomy): domain Eukaryota; kingdom Metazoa; phylum Chordata; order Ceratodontiformes; family Protopteridae; genus Protopterus; species Protopterus annectens. The sequence continues at coordinate 73,146,370 of NC_056742.1, forward strand.
CAAACTTTCTCCCATGAGAAATCGGTGTACTTTTTCAGACTTCTTTCAAAACAGTCTAAGCCCTCCTCCTTCGGAATGCTAGAAAATAGATCAATGACATCAACAGTCAAATAAATCAAATTTGGACTCCATTTATCGTTAGTTATTTCACCCAAAAACCTCCAGGAGTCCTTCATTATATGAGGGATGTTATCATAAACTTTCTTGAGCCATCTGTCTATCAATTTCCCAATATTAAAGGTTTTGGACCTAGATCCTGACACAATAGGTCGAAAAGGTGGATGCTCAATAGATTTATGCACTTTGGGTATACCAACCATCTTTGCCAACACTGGGTGGTCTATTTTCAAATAGGAGTAAGTATCATTGGATATCCTATTGTCAATGAGATACTCTTCTATTATTAGGTCTATACACTTATGTCCTATGTTAATTTGATTCAATGAAATATTTTCATAATTCCCCGAATTATATAAAATCTCATGTATATCTTGATAATATTCATCAGTATAAAATATCACGGCTCCACCTCCTTTATCGGGTTTCATTACCCTGATTTCTCTATTATTTAAAATGTCAAGTAAACTTTTTCTTTCCATAAAAGTCAAATTATCTGGTGTACAATTCCCATGAGTTTTCATCTTATTATGTGTCCAATAAATGTCATTACAAACCAATTGCTCAAAGTTATGTACATGTGGGTTAGAAATGGGAATACAAGTACTTTTTTTAATGAGATCCGTTCCAGCAATCCCTTTGCCCCGTGTTGTAATCCTTGTTTTTGTCTTTGTCATTGACTTTGTCAAATTGTAAAGCTAAATTAAGCTTCCTGCAGTACATTTTTACCTCCTTGATGTTATCTACCAAATTCCATCCTGTCATAGGTATAAACTTCATGCCTTTACTTAGAAGTTTGGCACAAGAAATGTCTATCTCAATTTCTGTATAATTAAATACCTTAAAACCTTCATACAATATAATTTTAGGTCTTTGCAAATTGACATTCTCTACTACCTCACTCGGGCAGTTAACATCAGTCTCCCCATTATTGTTTAAACAATCTACCATGGGCGTAACATATGTACTAGCAAGGGGGGTAGTGGATTTTATCTGGACTGACAAATTTACGTCCTGTACCATTGTTTTTGTGCATTCCGTGCTGGGTAGAATCTTCCTCCCTGAAAATTTTCCTCCCTGAATGAATTCTTAGATTGTTTCCTCTTGGGTGGGTATTTTTTATGTGCTTCTGTAACCTTATAGCTCAGCCAAACATAAGCCCTATCATTCTTGTATGCCTCTATACCACGTGTCATTTTTCTATTTTTCCTATCTACTATACTATGCACATTGTTGTCTGCATATGTATATTGCTTCATATACAACTCTTTCCAACACTCATAATCCTGATGCTGAGTGATGGTACCATTCATATGTTCCAATTCATCTGCTAATTTAATTAATTTCCCATCTTGATGTTTAATTAATAATTTCATGTAAGCGTATCCAAACCCATCAAACAATTCATTGAAATCCTTAACAACTTCAGGTGTATAACTAATACCCAAAGGTAATTTAAAAAACCTTAAGCCTTTTGGTACTGTTTTAAGCTTAAGACATTTAGATAAATAATTGCAATCAATTTTAGTGTTCTTATAAGCAACTAATTTTTTGCCAAAATCAAAAATTAGTTCCTTCAATGATGTATATGTACCTTCCGTATTTATACGTTTGCCTTTAATATTTTCCATATCTGTATCAAAAAAATCTTGACTGTCACTTAAAAACTGTTCAAACATACAGTCTTCATTAAACTTTTTGCCATTACAGTTCTTTCTACTTACATTATGTACATGGTCAGCTGGTTTACCACTATAATGGCTTTTAAAAGGGCTAGAAATATCCTGCTCCAAAGTATGTGCAACAGTACCTTTTTTATCCAAAATGTTCTTTGACCTGTTGTTGGTATACTTTTTTATAGATATATTCTCTTTGGGGCGAGCACCTCTGTATTGTTTATCCGCTCGCACCTTACAAAAACGAAAGTCGAATGTACAGTCCTGTTCCGTGATGTTGTGGCGTTCGCTAAGTAAATGATCATCTTCGTTGTGCAATAAATCCAATACCGTGATACTGTCTGCCCTGCAACCCTCTGATATATCTACATTGGTATTGGAAGCAAAATTATGATCAAAGACACCGTCCGTGTCTCGCAAGGCCCTCGGAAAGCCACAATCAGGTGTACAAACATCGCCACATCCGTGTGGTTTAAATCTGGGGCTGCGCGCCTGCGCATTTGATACCTTGTTTACGCTAGTGACGTCAGCTTCTTCCTCGGAGCGTACCGGAACATAATGTGCTGTTACAACCTCTGAGGATTCACGAGATGTAACTTCTTCTTTGTTTTTATTGCTGATTACTAAATCAGAGACCAAAGCAAGTAATTTATGCACTTCACCCTGAAGTGCTGTCAGATCCGCTCTAAGTTCACGAATATCATCCTGCGACAATGAAGCAGTAGGTGAATCCATCTTCTCAGCCATTCAATAGATACCCAGAATCAGCAAGCACCAAGCAACACAGGAACAAAAATGATGAACTGAGTATGAATAACTGCTCGTACGACAAGGATGTGAACACGATTTATTCAAAAACAACACAGCAACAACTCCTGGTTTAGCGCTTTCGACTGTACAACAGTCTTCCTCAGAACAATGAACTGCAATGACCATTTCATTTATATACACTTCCCTTAATTGCATAATGATATAATTGATATAAAAAACCCGCCAAAAAATTAAAAAGACATTTCATTATTTCCACATGTGAAATAAACTTTTCTCATATATTTGATACATGATTCACTAATATGGCAACCAATAAAATATTCTACACTAAAAAGCATATATATATATATGAAAATATATATATACAAAATGTATATGTATAAGTTTAAAATCGCTAAAATTTATGCATGCAATTAAAATGTGTGTTGTGATACTAACAACAATGAATGCAGACAAAACTAACTACTCAAGAATGTGTATGTGCAGATGATAAATAAGAATAAATATAATATAATAACACGTCCCAAATGCGTACTAATACAATACTGTCTACATGTGTACTGATATACCTAATTGTACTGATGGCAATGGTATACTATGCTAAAGCTAAAAATGGTTTAATACTGATAAAGTCATTGAGGCCTGGCGGTCTCGTGGAATCAGTTAAAATTTGCCATTTGCTCTCATATTGTGCCAATCTCATTTTCCAGTTTCCTCCAAAAGGTATTTCAGTCACTTGATCAATAATTGAAAATACAAAGCTGTGGTCTTCACCCTTCTCTAATATGTGCCTATATAACGCATTTTTTGTGTCACGTTTACCTATTTTATATAGGTGTTCATAAATACGCTTTTTCAGCTGTCTTTCTGTCTTACCTATATAATGTGCATTACATTTTGTACATATAGCAATGTAGACCACCTGCTTAGTATTGCAATTTCCTGTCCTACATTTAATGGTAGTGTGACAAATATCATTCAACTTGATAACCTTGCCCAAGTTGATGTGTTTACAGTGATGGCACCTTCCAAATTTGGATGTGCCTTTAAATATATCATTTCCTTGTTTATTATGACTAGCTCTTACTAATAACTCTTTCATATTGGGAGCTGTCTTGTATACACATCTTGGTTTAGTTCCTAATATTTGTTCCAAGTCCATAATGGTTAATGTCTTCCAATATCTTTCTAAAATTTCCTTAATAATGTATGTACTAGGAGTATATGTAAGTATACAAACCCTTCCAGATATATCTCTATCCAAACATATCTGTTTCTCCAATTTATAACAACCTAATAAAGGTTTATACTTGATTCCCCATCCGTTATGCACATAACTGATGACGTCCATAACCATCTTTTCACCTACTGCTTCATTGTCGCAGGATGATATTCGTGAACTTAGAGCGGATCTGACAGCACTTCAGGGTGAAGTGCATAAATTACTTGCTTTGGTCTCTGATTTAGTAACCAGCAATAAAAACAAAGAAGAAGTTACATCTCGTGAATCCTCGGAGGTTGTAACAGCACATTATGTTCCGGTATGCTCCGAGGAAGAAGCTGACGTCACTAGCGTAAACAAGGTATCAAATGCGCAGGTGCGCAGCCCCAGATTTAAACCACACAGATGTGGTGATGTTTGTACACCTGATTGTGACTTTCCGAGGGCCTTGCGAGACTCGGACGGTGTCTTTGATCATAATTTTGCTTCCAATACCAATGTAGATATATCAGAGGGTTGCAGGGCAGACAGTATCACGGTATTGGATTTATTGCACAACGAAGATGATCATTTACTTAGCGAACGCCACAACATCACGGAACAGGACTGTACATTCGACTTTAGTTTTTGTAAGGTGCGAGCGGATAAACAATACAGAGGTGCTCGCCCCAAAGAGAATATATCTATAAAGAAGTATACCAACAACAGGTCAAAGAACATTTTGGATAAAAAAGGTACTGTTGCACATACTTTGGAGCAGGATATTTCTAGCCCTTTTAAAAGCCATTATAGTGGTAAACCAGCTGACCATGTACATAATGTAAGTAGAAAGAACTGTAATGGCAAAAAGTTTAATGAAGACTGTATGTTTGAACAGTTTTTAAGTGACAGTCAAGATTTTTTTGATACAGATATGGAAAATATTAAAGGCAAACGTATAAATACGGAAGGTACATATACATCATTGAAGGAACTAATTTTTGATTTTGGCAAAAAATTAGTTGCTTATAAGAACACTAAAATTGATTGCAATTATTTATCTAAATGTCTTAAGCTTAAAACAGTACCAAAAGGCTTAAGGTTTTTTAAATTACCTTTGGGTATTAGTTATACACCTGAAGTTGTTAAGGATTTCAATGAATTGTTTGATGGGTTTGGATACGCTTACATGAAATTATTAATTAAACATCAAGATGGGAAATTAATTAAATTAGCAGATGAATTGGAACATATGAATGGTACCATCACTCAGCAGCAGGATTATGAGTGTTGGAAAGAGTTGTATATGAAGCAATATACGTATGCAGACAACAATGTGCATAGTATAGTAGATAGGAAAAATAGAAAAATGACACGTGATATAGAGGCATACAAGAATGATAGGGCTTATGTTTGGCCGAGCTATAAGGTTACAGAAGCACATAAAAAATACCCACCCAAGAGGAAACAATCTAAGAATTCATTCAGGGAGGAAAATTTTCAGGGAGGAAGATTCTACCCAGCACGGAATGCACAAAAACAATGGTACAGGACGTAAATTCGTCAGTCCAGATAAAATCCACTACCCCCCTTGCTAGTACATATGTTACGCCCATGGTAGATTGTTTAAACAATAATGGGGAGACTGATGTTAACTGCCCGAGTGAGGTAGTAGAGAATGTCAATTTGCAAAGACCTAAAATTATATTGTATGAAGGTTTTAAGGTATTTAATTATACAGAAATTGAGATAGACATTTCTTGTGCCAAACTTCTAAGTAAAGGCATGAAGTTTATACCTATGACAGGATGGAATTTGGTAGATAACATCAAGGAGGTAAAAATGTACTGCAGGAAGCTTAATTTAGCTTTACAATTTGACAAAGTCAATGACAAAGACAAAAACAAGGATTACAACACAGGGGGCAAAGGGATAGCTGGAACGGATCTCATTAAAAAAAAGTACTTATATTCCCATTTCTAACCCACATGTACATACCTTTGAGCAATTGGTTTGTAATGACATTTATTGGACACATAATAAGATGAAAACTCATGGGAATTGTACACCAGATAATTTGACTTTTACGGAAAGAAAAAGTTTACTTGACATTTTAAATAATAGAGAAATCAGGGTAATGAAACCTGATAAAGGAGGTGGAGCCGTGATATTTTATACTGATGAATATTATCAAGATATACATGAGATTTTATATAATTCGGGGAATTATGAAAATATTTCATTGAATCAAATTAACATAGGACATAAGCGTATAGACCTAATAATAGAAGAGTATCTCATTGACAATAGGATATCCAATGATACATACTCCTATTTGAAAATAGACCACCCAGTGTTGGCAAAGATGGTTGGTATACCCAAAGTGCATAAATCTATTGAGCATCCACCTTTTCGACCTATTGTGTCAGGATCTAGGTCCAAAACCTTTAATATTGGGAAATTGATAGACAGATGGCTCAAGAAAGTTTATGATAACATCCCTCATATAATGAAGGACTCCTGGAGGTTTTTGGGTGAAATAACTAACGATAAATGGAGTCCAAATTTGATTTATTTGACTGTTGATGTCATTGATCTATTTTCTAGCATTCCGAAGGAGGAGGGCTTAGACTGTTTTGAAAGAAGTCTGAAAAAGTACACCGATTTCTCATGGGAGAAAGTTTGTCTAATTTGTGATATGATGTCATTAGTGCTAGACTATAATTACATCTCATTTCAAGGGGAGTTCTTTAGACAGACCAAGGGAGTGGCCATGGGAGCAGCCTGTGCTCCCATCTTTGCAAACTTGGTGATGGCGGATTGGGAATCCGAACATGTGTTCAAGAGTGAATTCTTTCAAGACATTGCATTATATGTCAGATATTTGGATGACATTTTCATTTTGTGGAATGCATCAGTGGAAAGATTACATAAATTTATGTTGTATCTAAATAACACTGTAGATTTTCTAAAATTCACTTATGATTATAGTTTCAAAGAAATTTCATACTTAGATGTATTATTGAGTCATGACACACGAGGTTTTACATCCAGAATTTATAGGAAACCTACATTTTCGAACGATTATGTCCATTATAGTAGCAATCACCCTCCATACGTATTCAAAAATGTGATCAAAGGACAATGTATACGTGCAGCGAGAATGTCATCCAATAAACAGATTTTGGATATTGAACTAAACGTCATAAGGGATATGTTCATCAGTAGAGCTTACCCCGAAAAGATGGTTATGGACGTCATCAGTTATGTGCATAACGGATGGGGAATCAAGTATAAACCTTTATTAGGTTGTTATAAATTGGAGAAACAGATATGTTTGGATAGAGATATATCTGGAAGGGTTTGTATACTTACATATACTCCTAGTACATACATTATTAAGGAAATTTTAGAAAGATATTGGAAGACATTAACCATTATGGACTTGGAACAAATATTAGGAACTAAACCAAGATGTGTATACAAGACAGCTCCCAATATGAAAGAGTTATTAGTAAGAGCTAGTCATAATAAACAAGGAAATGATATATTTAAAGGCACATCCAAATGTGGAAGGTGCCATCAATGTAAACACATCAACTTGGGCAAGGTTATCAAGTTGAATGATATTTGTCACACTACCATTAAATGTAGGACAGGAAATTGCAATACTAAGCAGGTGGTCTACATTGCTATATGTACAAAATGTAATGCACATTATATAGGTAAGACAGAAAGACAGCTGAAAAAGCGCATTTATGAACACCTATATAAAATAGGTAAACGTGACACAAAAAATGCGTTATATAGGCACACATTAGAGAAGGGTGAAGACCACAGCTTTGTATTTTTAATTATTGATCAAGTGACTGAAATACCTTTTGGAGGAAACTGGAAAATGAGATTGGCACAATATGAGAGCAAATGGCAAATTTTAACTGATTCCACGAGACCGCCAGGCCTCAATGACTTTATCAGTATTAAACCATTTTTAGCTTTAGCATAGTATACCATTGCCATCAGTACAATTAGGTATATCAGTACACATGTAGACAGTATTGTATTAGTACGCATTTGGGACGTGTTATTATATTATATTTATTCTTATTTATCATCTGCACATACACATTCTTGAGTAGTTAGTTTTGTCTGCATTCATTGTTGTTAGTATCACAACACACATTTTAATTACATGCATTAGCGATTTTAAACTTATACATATAAATTTTGTATATATATATATATATATGCTTTTTAGTGTAGAATATTTTATTGGTTGCCATATTAGTGAATCATGTATCAAATATATGAGAAAAGTTTATTTCACATGTGGAAATAATGAAATGTCTTTTTAATTTTTTGGCGGGTTTTTTATATCAATTATATCATTATGCAATTAAGGGAAGTGTATATAAATGAAATGGTCATTGCAGTTCATTGTTCTGAGGAAGACTGTTGTACAGTCGAAAGCGCTAAACCAGGAGTTGTTGCTGTGTTGTTTTTGAATAAATCGTGTTCACATCCTTGTTGTACGAGCAGTTATTCATACTCAGTTCATCATTTTTGTTCCTGTGTTGCTTGGTGCTTGCTGATTCTGGATATTTGAAAAAAACAACAAACAGTTTCACAGTTGTGATGGCTTGGTGATTAACTGCTGTGACTATAGTGTATAGGGTCCTGGGTTCAAGACTTGCAAGGGCTGTTTATTGTGTTGCTAGGCAGAACAAGGACTGTTGGATACAAAGTGGTTAAGGCAATTTTGAGCAACTTTAAGTGTGTTTGCCTGATGGTAAGTTGTGCTAACTTATGGTTAAATGAAAAGGCACTTACACCCTGTCAGCTTCACTTACCACTGCGCAAATCTGCTTAGCATTTACATTTAAGCTATGTTTACTCCTGCTAAGAATAGCTGAGCCTTTGTAACCAGTGATCACATTCCAGACTGAGAAAATAGCAGGGTAATGACATCTTTAATAAGTGTATTTAATTCCATGTACATAACATGCTTTTATGTGCTGTCATTACAGTACCAAGGGGTGTGAGTATACCTGAGTGTATATGGTTAGTACAACAATCTTTTCTTTTTGTATTTGTTTCATACATGGATAGTATCCCAGGTTATATGCAGTCACACTTGCATGCATTGTATCATTATGTTACTACTGTTAACAGTGTTTTCCCAAGTAAGAGTAGATTGCAGATTGTAGTACTGGAACCATACACCCCTACATGCAAAGCTGGACTCTGAGTACTGACTATCATGTTCTTGGTGTTTGAGCTGTGCGTTATTAAATATTTGCTACTGAATATTGATCTTATATGTGGACATATGTGTATAGGACATGTAATTGAGGGCTGCTATCATGTAATAATCCCATACCTATCAGTGTCAGACGTCTATCTGTCAAATCATTCATCCTAATGCATAACCTGTTGGCTACCTGTTTCAGTCTGTCATCTGTACAGATGTGCAGATGTCAGGTATCCATCTTGGCTGCTTACAGGCAATCTATGCTTGACTGACACTGACATGTCTGCCCAGCTGTGTTATGAATGCCACAGCTAGGAAACCACACACTGTATGCACCACATGCCATGGATACCTCAACTAGACTACCACAGTCAACAGAACATGCTTGGGTACAGTTCTCCAACCCAGACACTTGCCATGTTATGTAATATGCTGCATACATGTCAGTTGGATCACCTCACTGGCCCTTTGCAAGAGACAACCAGATGATTGGATGTTGCATTTAACTGTCACCCTGGGGATCACCCAAGTGGCATCAGTTGATAGATGACCTGCTGACAAATGCCAGGTGGCATGATACCACTGAACCCACATCACCTACTCTTCTCATCTCTCTGTGGACAACATCCTGGTACACACCTGGGAACACCTGCACCTATGGACCTCAGTACTGACAAATATGTCAGTATGCATTACTGAGAATAACAGTGTCTGTGTGTTTGTAAACTTGTAGTTGATAACACCCTGAAGGCCCTCTCACCCACTATAACCCCCATTGCCATAGTTAGAAATAGTTGCTGCTGTAATGGACATTAAATGTACCTTGTTATACTCTTCACCCTATGGGCTACCTGGAGCTTGCAGTACCAGCACAACAATGTTGTACAAATGGGTAGATAGGCATGGGTTACCTTCTGAGTTCTGGCAAGTGTGTGCATGTGTGCAAGTGTGTATATTTGTAGGATACAGCATTCTGAGGCCACATTTTCCAAATACAATACACCTTGCCATATATTATAAGGGATAGGGATGTTGCTGTCATTAGGAGAGCCATGACAAACCCTCACCCTACTATCCCTGTGGCATGTGCAATAAATGCATATCTCTGTAGTTGCACTGATGAGATAGATAAAGGGTTGTATTACAGTTCTGGTCAATGTGTGATTGTGGGTATGTCAGAGTATTATCACGGGTTTCAGTGAGTAAAATATCCAATGTGGGGTGTGGGTGCTGGGTATACTGTCTTTACACCATGGTACCCCCAGTACATATCCCAAGGTCCACTGGACTACTGTCACCATCAACCATACAGGTAACTGATTACACTATCCAGCCCAGTGATGCATGTGCTGTGTGCAAATTATCTGTAACAGAATGGACACACTGACAGGGTAGTAAGCACTGATAAACCCAGGTCTCTCAGATGTGTCTCTGACTATGTGTTTGTCAATGTGTATATGACAGTATGCAATACTATGTATTGTTCATTAACACCCAGTACATCCCCCATTACCATACTGTACAAGGCCTGGTGATGTTCTTCACTTAACAAGAAACTCGAGACATACCTCATCCTAAAAGCTGTGTGGTGTGTACAGTTAAGGCCAAACACATTAGTTGCAATAAGTACCTAGGTAGGGGTTCTACTCTCAGTATTGCCAAATAAGTGTGTGTGTATGTGAATTGGTCTACTTCAGTTTGCAGAAAATACATGTTCCAGGAGGTCATCTTTCCGAAAACTGACTGGCAAATGCTAACATTTCATAGGAATCATCCTGTGGAAATTCATTCCATCCAAAACTAGTAGTAGATGTGTAAATACCCACTTCCCCACTGCACAGCTGTACAATGATATTGGAGTTGGCATATACATATATATACATATATATACATATATATATATATATATATATATATATATATATATATATATATATATATATATATATATATATATATATATATATATATATATATATATATATATATATATATATATATATATATATAGTTGGGTGTGGATTTTGTGGGCACAGCCACCCTCATTGGGGTTATTATTTTGCGTATCCCCTCACTTAGTCTGCTGTAATACTTTACAGTTTATGTTAACAGGTTAAGTAGTTGTCAATCACACTTTGTTCAGTTCTACGCCACCCCACACCCTCCAAAGTGGAGAGCTGTGCCACCCAAACCAGCACACCTATGTTTACCAATTCCAGGATTGCCCTACATTGGGGAAGAGGACATATACCCTACCAGTACCATCGTCAATGACATTAAACTAGCAGACTGATTATTTACTGATGTGATGTTTTGCCTATTTTGTCTTGGTGGAATTGCATAGGCTAAAATGGGTTCACTACAAAATTAAGTACAGCCATGTGTACAGTATTCTCTTTGTATTGCATCAACACCAAAGTGTGTGTGTGTGTGTGTGTGTGTGTGTGTGTTATACGCAAACATGTGGTGTGTGCCACCCATACACTTACCATTGTCCACTCTAGAAGGGCTGCTGACATCAGCCACAATGCACTCACCTGTATACACCCCTCAGACCTATCAGCCATGTGGCACATGCAGTAATTGTTATACAGACCTGTTACTTGTGTTCAGCTGTACCCAGGATATGACACAGTCAGTGTGGCACCACAGTGTCATACCCCTTGTAGGAAACAATAGCAGACCAACATCCTGCTAACACATAGACACCTACAACACAAACTGAATACATTATGGAAACCACAATCAGTCAGTGTTAATAACAGCTATAATGCATCATAGTTGGACAGCTACACATCCTGACATGTAAGCATTAAACTTTCTAGCTGAAAACATGTTACACAGCATTACATCGCTAAACCTTAGTACATTCACCCTGTGCATCAATTAGCCTGTCCCTGTATCGATGGTATGGATGACAGGGATGTGGCACAGGTATCATCATATGCACAGGGTGTGTTGTGGGTTTGCCAGAGACCTAGGCTGAGCCGTTTGGTTGACATCATGTGTGTTAGGGGGTTTCATTATCAATTGGGCTGTGCAGATGTGGTGTGTGTAGGTATGGAGGTGACCTAGCTGTGTTGGAGATGTGTGTGTGTGTGTATATATATGTATGCACACAGTTCTGCCATGTGGCTGCCCTCTACAGGGGTTTGTTGGACAGCTACAGACCATATATTGCAGGGTGTGCAGTTCACAGTCTCTGACCATGGACATGAGAACTGTGCCTGCCAGCAGATCCACTGGCACTACCAGGTATAAGCCCAGATATGGTACTCTCCCCTGATCATGACAAATGTCTACTGGAGCCAGGTCTCTTTTGAGACTGGCCAGGACCACGTGCACATGGCCTGCTGTGTTGTGGTGTGGACAGCACCCCCCTGCAGTGCTGGTGCTGGTACTGACACTACGGGAGTGACTGTGATTTGTTGCACATCCAGGTAGAACTCCACCTGTTGGGGTTGCTGACATACGCCCATGTGGCTGTCGCCCTACTCCCACCATATGCTCTAACACAGGCATTGCATGGTCGAGAATTCTCACCATCTCATCCAATCATCTATCCAGGACCTCTGCAAAATAACGGTGGGCACCTGTAAGATCATGGATGTTGCCAAGTACAGCAGAATGAGTAGCCCTCTGGAGCCTCAGACTCTGGTGTAAAGTTCCATATGTGCCTGTGCCTCCATGACAGCCCAAAACATGCATCTGTTGACACCTGCAGTGGCACTTCTGCCAGGGGCATGATGGCCAGCAGCCCTCCTATGATCACCCCTGTACATTTGCCTGTGCGGTACCTCACTGGTCATCTGGCTATGGCTGCTGTATACAAACACACTTGCCTACACTATTCTTGCATGGACACAGCTCCTGTATGCTAATTACCCCATTTGCAGGTGAAAACCATGCAAATGAGGTGAATTAGTGATCTAGAAAGCAGGCAGGCATCTGTGCAGGAATAGTGTAAACTGCAGAAATGTATTCGGCTACTAACCGAATACATTTCCGCAAATTACAAAACGGAGGCATGACAGCTTCAAAGAAAACATGCATTCAATGTAGTAGACATGCCATTGGTTAAATATATGGCCACTGGCATGGGAAATAGTTGCAAAATTATAAAATTATAAAAAATAACTTTTAGGTTTTTTTTTTTTGGCAGATTTCGTCCGTTTAAGTGTAGGGCAGCTGTGCGTAAATGGGATTGGCCTGAAAAAAAAAAAAGCTGGAAATAAGCAATTAAACCAAAATCAGCATTCTTCCATAATAGTCAATGGCATGCATAAGACAGCAATACCATGGAATAGTGGTTGCCAAGGGGGAAGGCTGAGTGTCAGTTTTGTAACCATGCATTAGCAGTCATTTTTATGCAAATGAAGGGGATTGATACTGAATCACAGATTTCCCCTCAGTTTTAGCTTGTACCCAAATGTGTAGGTGTAGCAACACCATGGTATAAGCATAAGAGGTAGATGACCTCATAAGGGGGAGTATCATGCATGTTGTAAGCTTATTGGAGCTCTGTGGTCCATGTTTGCCCTTAGCTAAAAATAGCTAAGGAAGGGGGGAGTGTCTGAGGCTGCCTAGCATTGTTTACATTGCCTAAATGGGTGTGCGCACCATGCACCAGGTTTAAAAAAAAAAGCAGGAAATAGCAGTTCTATTCACATCTGAGCACTGGGTATGTGCGGTGCTCTTCGGGGCTTAAATGGGAAGGCAATGGGAAGGGAAAACAGCAGTAGGAAGGCAATATGGCAGGTGAAATGTATCAGAATCAGCCAATTACACAGGCAGCAGCCCAGCCCAGCACACTACTATAAACTATGCAAACACCTTTCACTCTGTTTTTCCCACAAACTCTACACCACTGGTGTGCACAGAAGGGGAAATTTTGCCTGACAAAACTAACAAAATGATAGGGGCTACTGTTGCTCTCATACAGCAATATGTGGAAGAGGCTGAGGGTGGTGAGGATGAGAGTGCTGATGACCAACCCACAGTGAGGAGAAGAGTGTGACCTGGAGATAGTGGAATAATATAGGGTGGACAGGGACCTCATACAGCAAATTGTTGAGCTGCGCTGACCACACCTCACACACAGAACCAACAGAGGGGAATCCATCCTAGTGGATACCAAAGTATTTGTAGGCTTAAGAATACTGGCCACAGGTAACTTCCAAAGGCCAACTGGGGATATCATGGGGATCTCGCAGACATCAGCATCCAGGGTTCTCCACCAGTTCCTGGATGTCATGTCAGCATATGACGGTGAGCACATATATTTCCTCAACACCCGTGAGGCGTTGACCAGCAATATGCATCTCTTCCACCAAATAGCAGAATACCCTAAGGTAGTGGGTGTTATAGACTGCACACACATACACATCAAAGCACCACATGGTGAGTGGGGTAAGGTGTACATAAACCACAAGGGCTTCCTCTCCATCAACTGCCAGGGCATTATAATGAATGTGTGTGCTGGCAGCCCTGGAAGCTATCACAACTCCCACATCTGGCATATGACACAGCTGTACCAGAGATTTGCCAGTCGGGACATCCCATATGGCCACTTAGTGGGGGATGCTAGTTACACACTGGAGCCATGGCTGATGGCACCCATCAGAAATGCACACACACCCGAACAGGAACTCCATAATGAGGCACACTCACAAACCAGAATCATAACAGAGCATGTGTTTGGGATGTTCAAGTCATGGTTCCAGTCCTTGGACATATCCAGTGAAGCCTTGCAGTACTCTCCAGCTACATGCACACAAATTTTCATTGTATGTGCCATACTACACAATATGATCCTGCGGAAACAACTGCAGCAGGAACAGCACAAGGCAGGACCATACAGCCCCCAACCATTGCCAAGGCCAGCACAGGCACAGAGTGACTCAGAGGAGGAACAACCTGAGCCTGCCCATGTAGACAGAAGGAGGCATGCCCAGGCTTTGGCAAAGAGGCAATGCATAGCACATACACTGACATGGTAAGAACCCAGGGAATGACACCTCTCTCTGACTCACACATACAGCAAAAGGGATGCCAAACATGACACTACCTGTGCTTTACCATGTATAGGGAGTGTACTATGTGCATCCAACATAGTCAGCCCTCCAGCACCATCCTCAATACTGGCACAACCACAAGGTAAGTCACTCTTCCTATCAATTGCTAAATGGAGTAGTATGTTCTGCTAGTTGTATCTATGGTATGGATGTGAGCATGCAAGGGAATCAGGTGGCTGAATGGGATGGCAGCAGATAGTGGACACCTATATGGGCAGCATGAAGTCCATAACAAATACTGGTGTCAACAAATTAGGCAGTACTAGACAAGGTGACAAATCCCACTGCAGTACATGTGGTGGCCCAAATGTGTGTCTATAGGACACACACACATGCATGTCAGTGAGGCTGACATACCAAACAACAGCCTCAGCCAGCAGGGTAGGTGTAGATGACCATAAAAAAAGGTTGTGCTCAGGCCTCCAACTGATGGCAATGGAGAACAACCCCCCCCCCACTCCAGACCTACACAGACAGACTACAACAGGTCAGGCAGTTGTATGTTAGTTCTGAAGGGTAAGAAGTCTGAAACTGAAATGTAGGTCAATAAAACCTAAGATCTGTACTCTACTGATATGCATCAAATCTGCATGATAGGTTAGAATACAAAAAGAAATGGAAGCCAACAGAGTACCTGAAATACCAGTACAGTAATAGCAAATGTTTGCAGTTGTCAGGTGTGCCCCCCCCACAATTGTGTGTAGAAATGCAGTAGCACGTACGTGTGGGTTTAATGACAGTGGAGCACAGATTACCTGAGCTGGCCCAATTTACAGGATAGCTTGTTGCATGTGTACAATATGCAGGGCTCTGTGTGTTAGATTGTTGTGTGTTGTATATTGTGTGGAAGTGGTCAGCATGTAGGCATGGAGGGTACTGTCTCAGTGGCTTATGGCCAGTACTGTTGATGGCAGGGCCATGTTCGGACAACTGCAGTGCCAACCACAATGCATCCCAGCAAGACCCAATTCAGCAGTCATACATACTCACTGTGCAGATGTCAATATCTGTCACCATCTGAAAGATGGACATGCCATGAATGTGGGCCCAGACATATACACAGTACACATGTGGAAATACACTAGACAGAGTACATAAAATGTAACTGTCAACTGCGCACACCTTTGGAATTGTACATACAGGTTAGCAGCACATTAGCTGTCTGTGTAGTATGGAATACTGATATAGTCTGGCCAATCACTGGCAGATCACAAAAGGCACAGTTATGAAGTAATGAGAGATGGCCTATGTCCCCGCACAAGGCAGCATAAGGAGAATATCACAGGTATATCTGTGAGTCAGCTGCAAGAAGCTTCCATATCACATATGCACTCAGCTCACCCCGCCATCAGCCACAGGTTTATCACAGGCATACCTCTCAACCTGGAAACATCAAAAATCTGGACAAGGCCCATGAAAAATAGGTACAAATCTGTATGCTGATTAACATCTAATTTGCATGCATATTACATAAGCGCATTTACTCCAATGGAATTGTGGGATACCAACTTTCAAACGCAAACTGAAGAACAGACAACCAAAATATGGCACTAGAGTCCCCCTGCAGCCATTCCAATGTTCCATTACCTGGCTATTTAACTCAATTTACCATAAACAGTAATGTGTGCATACTGCTTTACTTCTACAATGATTATTTGGATTTTATTTTTACATTTTACAGCACAACAGTGCACAAACACTAATAGCCATCTTATCCATAGGTTCATAGGTAGGGACTAGGCTATCTGCCCGAAGGCATTTATAAGCCTATCTGGAATGTGTTGGCATCCGCCGCCCCCTAAGATTAGTTCCCTGTCCAGCAGAGCAATTGAAGTGATCCCTGGGGTAAACTTTCTGTTTCCCATCCACTCGTCAAGGTTTCTCTTGAAGAGGGTTAGTGAGGAGCTCTGCCTAATGTAGATTGGAATCCTGTTCCAGAGCATGGGAAGTCTCTGGGACAGGAATCTATCCCTCCAGCATGTCCTATTTATTGTTGTGGTGAGGGTTAGATCCCTGGATCATGTGGCTCGAGGGGATATGGTTTTCTTCAGGTGGAGCATATCCATCAATTCTGGGTTGAACATGGCCTTGTATGTCAGACAGAGATCACCTCTGAGTAGGTGGTATGCAACCAAGTACAGCTGGAGTTTTTTCAGTCGAGCTGCATAGGGCATCTGCTTGAGGCCAGTGATCCTCTTGGTGAGGTCCTTCTGTGGTCTTTCCAGTTGTTGCAGGTGTCTTGTAAGGTTCATCCCAAATGGGGCATTGTACTCTATGATGGGTCTGATGAGTGATGTGTAGAGGGGCCCAATTACCTCTTTCAATCGGGATGCAAACCCTTTTGTGATTAGGTGGGCCACATAAAAGGATTTTCTAACCACTTTGTCAATGTGATTATCAAAGAAGAGGTTACTATCTACTTGGGTCCCCAGATCCCATATTACGTCCTCCATATTTAGGGGGCTACCACCTATGTGGTAGTTTGAGGGTACTTTGTTTTTTCCAAAGGGGATGACTATGCACTTTTTGGCATTTAGCTTGAGGCCATGGTTTTAACACCAGGTATCTGTCTCAGTGAGACCCTTTTGGAGGATGTCTGTGTCAGCTGGAGAGTCAATTATAGCCCCTAGTTTGCAGTCATCTGCGAACTTGGTCAGCCATAGTCCTCCTGTGATTCCCTGTACCTCTGAGAAGTATATGCCGAACAGGAGGGGTCCTAGGACTGAGCCCTGGGGGATACCACTTGTAACTGGTTTAGAGTCAGACCTAGTTCCCGCAATTCTTACCATGTGGGTTCTGTCCGTGAACCAGTTGGCAACCCATCTCGTGACGTAGGGGGTTTATGTTCAGGCTGGTGAGCTTGTCTATAATACCTGAGTGGGGAATGGTGTTGAAGGCCTTTGCGAGGTCTAGGTAGGCTGTGTGAACCACCTTTCCTTCATCTATAGCCTTGGTAACTGTCTCAAAGAAGTCCACCAGATTTAGGAGGCATGATCTAACCTTTACAAAGCCGAACTGGGTAGGGGCTAGTGTTTGGAGGTTCCCAATGTCTCTGTTAATGAGATCCATGATGACTCACTCCATAGCTTTGCAGACCAAGCTAGTCAGGCTTATAAGGCGATAGTTCCCGGGGTCCGTTGTGGCTTCACCTTTGTGGACCGGAATAACCATTGCTGTGTGCCACTCTGTGGGCATGTAGCCTGCGGAGATGCTGAGTTTAAACAGTTCGTTTCGGTGAGGGGTCAGTTCATCTTTGACCTCATGTAGGACGCAGCCTGGGACACCGTCCGGTCCCATTGATGCTGTGTTTTTGGCTTTGGAGAGGGTTGTTTTAACCTGAGTGTCTGTGATTTCAGGGGCAGTACATTCTTCTGGTATAGTTATGGGCCCTTTTGGGGGTGAGTGGGGGGTGAAGTTTGCACTGATCCTGTCTGCCAGGATGTTGGCTATATCAGTCAGTTCAGTGTATTTTGTGCCATTCTGCACTAACTCTGAGCAGATCTGAGAATTGCCACTTACATTCTTGACATAGCTAAAGAATACCTTGTGGTTATCTTTGGAGTCCATGGCAATTTTACTTTCGAAGTTAGCCTTGGATGATTTTATTAGGGAGCATAGTTTCTTGCTGATACTGATCAGGAATGTCTTCCCTTCTTGGGATTTTACTCTTTTCTGTACTAGTTTCCTCCTATTGTATAGCTTGATTATGGCAGGAGTCCACCAGACTGGTTTCCTTTTCTTGGAGGAGTGAGTCTTGGTTTTGTTTGGGATAGTACAATCCATGCATTCTTGTAGGTGCCCCTAGAGTGCATTAGTAAAGGATTTTGCAGCTTGGGCAGCATTATCCTTTAGCATGGGGGCTTTGAAACTTCCCATCTTGGTCTTAAGTAACGTGAAGTTTGCTTTCGAAAAGTTTTTCATGGTGGTTTCTTTGACCGAGGGTGGTGGAGGAATGTGGATATCCAGAGTGATTAGTTTATGGTCAGATCTAACCAGCGAGGCGTTGACCTCCAGTGTGGAACACCAGTCGCCCATGTTGGTGATGACCAGGTCCAATATGTTGTCACCTCTGGTGGGGGTGTTGACCAGTTGATCCAGAGCATTTAAGTTTATAAATTCTAGGAAATATTGGGCAAGGGAGTTCGTACTTGAGTAGTTCACCCAGTTAATGTTTGGGTAATTTCAATCACCCAATATCAGGGTGTTTGGCAGGACCTTTATGTTTCCCAGTGTTTCCAGGAATGTGGAGTGGGGGTCTTGGGACATGGTGGGTGATCTGTAGCAAGCTATAATTTGAATAGCAGTTTTACCCATTGTTAGTTTCACGTGAGTGATCTCTGAAGCATCGTGCTGTGCCACTAACCTAGAGGTGTGGGTATCCTTGATGAATATGGATGGTCCCCCACCTTTTGTATTTTGGTCCGGGTTTTGTGGCAGAAATGTATGGTATGAGTTGTAGCCTGTTAGTGCTAGGGAGCTCTCTGGAGCCTTAAACCAGGTTTCTGTTACTGCACATATATCGATTTTCTCCATACTGAGGAGTGTCTCGAGTGCATGCATTTTGAGATTTAGATTTCTGGCATTGAGTAGCATTATCCTCAGTTTTTTGTTACTTGGGCTATTTATGGTGGTGGGTTTGTCTTTTGACCTTGGCTAAAAAAGGCACTATGGGCATGGCAAGAGCCTTGGCCAATATTCGAAAGCCTAAGGGTGACAGGTGCAAGCCGTCTCTAGCGAAGCAGCGTGGCTTTTCGAGCATGTCATCCTAGGCTGACATACACTAGATCCCCTTTGAATGACACCAGAAGCTTAGCCAATTGCTGAAATTGATATTCTTTTCTCTATACCGTGGTATCATTCTTTTTGAGGGCAGGGTGCTACTCAGGGTCAGGGTCATACCGGCCTGGGCTACGTGATCAGAGAGCTCCTCCATGTCTCTTTTCATGTAGTCCAGGGAGGTATGGCTCAGGTCATTCACACCAACATGGACAGTGACAGAATCATATTTGTACTTGTTCTGGAGTGACCTGAGTGCTTGTGTTATGTGGTGGATCCTGTCACCCAACAGGCAGCTAACAGTAACCTTCTCCTTGTTCAGCCTAGTGAGTGGGAAATCAGTGTGCCTGACTATAGAGTCACCTATTACTAGTGTGTTGGGTATGTTATTTTGTCTTACGGGCTGTGATTGCATGGCACACTGGTTTTGTGAAGTATGTGTTTCATGGTTTGTGTTGGGGGGTGGAGGTTGCTTGGATGTCTGCTTTGGAGGTCTCTGTTGATTTTGCAGATTTTTATTTAGAGCCTCCGAGTATGTTTTCGTGTATTATGTGTGTTTTTTGCCAGTGCTGGTTTCATAGGTCTATGTGAGACTGGTGGTGTGATGCAAGTAATTCCCTTCTCCTCTTGACTGCCTGGTCAGTCTTGGATTGAGAGAGCTTAGCCTCTAGTTTGGCTGTATAATTGCATCTCTCGCATGTATTAGTGTTTGGTGGAAGGAGGAATGGGTTGTCTGTGTACATGAGGCAATTGTAACATTGCCTCAAAATGCCCAGATTCACCAGTTGGACCAGAAAGTACACCTGAAACTGCCCTTTGGTCATGCCTGGATAGGAACAGTAAACTTTTTTACTGACTGGCTGGTAAGGTCGAATAGAGAAGCTTGTCCTTCTCTACAGTATACAGAGGTCTAGTGCTAAGGTTTATTAGTGCTTGCTATGAGTTTTGAGCAAGTGCTGGGATGAGAAGTGAATGGTTTGAGTGCTTAAGTTGAACATTTGTCTAGTTCCAAGGGAAAAAAATTGAAGAGTAGACTTTGTGGTGCCGGGAATAGTTATACCCTAGCTAACCGGCGCTGCCTGGTTCACAAAACCGCTCAAATTTGGGTTTTATAGCAGGGAAATGAAAGAGATAGAAATTAGCCCAAAATGGCCAATAAACTACTAATTCCTGGGCTAAAATCATTCCACCAGGGACAGATAGGCTGCTCAAAGCTCCCTCTCTCACAGTGAGCAGAGAAACTTCCTTCTATCCAAGTAAGGTATGGGCAAACACAGAAACTTGTAACACAGACCTGAATTCAGCACTAAACTGAAAACTGGGCTATACTAGCTTAGAAAGGCGGAAAAACAAGTATTTTTTGTTTTGTTTATTTTTTTTTTCAGAAAATAAAGCAGATTAAATAAAAAAAACACTTTAAATGCACAGAAATGGCTATTGCACTTGTGTAGCATACAACAGTTAAACAGGTAATTTAAACACAAAAACAACTTTGTTAAAGTGCAGGCAGCAAAATAACCACAATATGTAGCTGAAACAAGCTTTTTAAATCACAGAAACTCTAGAAAATCTGCATTTTAGGCGGAATTAGCTAAAGGCAGCAAGAAAATTCAGACAAATTATACTTAATCACTCCCATGTAGAGTCCCTGAAATCACAGACACTCAGGTTAAAACAGCCCTCTCCAAAGCCAAAAACACAGCATCAATGGGACCGGACAGTGTCCCAGGCTGCGTCCTACATGAGCTCAAAGATGAACTAACCACTCATCTAAACACACTGTTCAGACTCAGCCTGTCCACAGGCTACATGCCCATAGAGTGGCGCACAGCAATGGTTATCCGCTCCACAAAGATGGAGCCACAACAGACCCTGGGAACTATCACCCTATAAGCCTGACTAGCTTGGTCTGCAAGGCTATGGAGCGCATCATCAAGGAACTAATTTTCAGAGACATTGGAAACCTCCAAACACTGGCCCCTACCCAGTTTGGCTTTGTTAAGGGAAGATCATGTCTCCTAAACCTGGTAGACTTCTTTGAGACAGTTACCAAGGCAATAGATGAGGGAAAGGTGGTACACACAGCCTACCTAGACCTCACTAAGGCCTTCGACACCATTCCCCATTCTGGTATTATAGACAAGCTCACCAGCCTGAGCATAAACCCCTATGTCACAAGACGGGTTGCCAACTGGCTCACAGACAGAACCCACATGGTGAGAGTTGCAGGAGCTAGGTCCAACTCTAAACTGGTTACAAGTAGCATTCCCCAGGGCTCAGACCTAGGACCCCTCATGTCCGGCGTATGCTTCTCAGAGGTACAGGCAAGCACAGGAGGACTATGGCTGACTAAGTTCACAAACAACTGCAAACTAGGGGCTATAATTGACTCTCCGGCGGACACAAATATCCTCCAAAAGGTCTCACTGAGACAGATACCTGGTGTCAAAATCATGGCCTCAAGATAAATGCCAAAAAGTTCATAGTCATCCCTTTTGGAAAAAACAAAGTACCCACAAACTACTACATAGGTGGTAGTCTCCTAAATATGGAAGATGTAATAGGGATCTGGGGACCCAAGTAGACAGTAATCTCACCTTTGATAATCACATTGCCAAAGTGGTTAAAATATCCTTTTACGTGGCCCACCTAATCACAAAAGCGTTCGCATCCAGATCAAATGATGTCATTGTGCCCCTCTACTCATCACTCATCAGACCCATCTTAGAGTACAACGCCCCATTTGGGATGTACCTTACAAGGCACCTGCAATAGCTGGAAAGACCACAGACGTACCTCACCAGAGGATCAATGGCCTCAAACAGATGCCCTATGCAGCTCAACTGAAGAAAGTACAGTTGTACTCGGTTGCATACCGTTTACTCAGAGGTGATCTTTGCCTGACATACAAGGCCATGTCCAACCCAGAATTGATGGACATGCTCCACCTAAAGAAAACCTTATCCCCTCGAGCCACACGCTCTAGGGATCTAAACCTCACCACAACAATAAATAGGACTTGCTGGAGGGATAGATTCCTGTCCCAGAGACTTCCCATGCTTTGGAACAAAATCACAATCTACATTACGCAAAGCATCTTGGTAACACTCTTCAACAGAAACCTTGATGAGTGGATGGGAAACAGAAAGTTTACCTCGTGGATCACTTCAGTGGCTCTCCTGGACAGAGGCACAGGGAACTAATCTAAGGGGGTGGCGAAAGCCAACACATTCTGGCTAGGCTTATAAATGCCTTCGGGCACATAGCCTAGTACCCACCTATGAACCAAAATCTCTCTTTTGTCTCTTTGCTGCTGTAGAACTCTGCAGGACACCAGGCAGGAGCTTGCTGAGCTGTATACTAGCGCAAAAAACCTCACAAATGCAGGTTTTATCGCAGGGGAATGAAAGAGATAGAAATTAGACAAAAATGGCTAATAAACCACTAATTTCTGGGCTGAAACCACTCCTCCAGGGACAGATAAGCTGCTCAAAGCTCCCTCTCTCACAGTGAACAGAGAAACTTCCTTCTATCCAAGTAAGGTATGGGCAAACACAGAAACTTGTAACAGCCCTCAATTCAGCACTAACCTAAAAAGTGGACTATACTAGCTTAGAAAGGTGGGAAAACAAGTATTTTTTTGTTTATTTTGTTTTTTTTTTTCCAGAAAATAAAGCAGATACAATCAAACAAACACTTTAAATGCACAGAAATGGCTATCACACTTCAGTGTGTAGCCTACAACAGTTAAACAGTTAAAATTACTTTGTTAAAGTGCAGGCAGTAAAATAAGTACAATGTGTAGCTGAAACACGCTTTTTAGATCACAGAAACTCTAGAAAATTGGTGTTTTAGGCGGAATTAGCTAAAGGCAGCAAGAAAATGCAGAAAAATTATAATCACTCCAAAGTCTCTCTCTTGTCTCTCCGCTGCTGTAGAACTCTGCAGGGCACCAAGGTAAACAAAGCAATGCTGTCTGACAATGAAAATAGACTTGGCATTAAAACTTCTCTGCCCTTGAAACTCACATTCATTGAAACAGCAATGAAACCCACACCACATCCAAAGTAAATGCATCTGGCCAGTGGTGGATAAATATTACCTTTGGGCTGTTTTCAAATCATTGACCCCTTGTACACAAAACAAGAAACATACATATGTTCTTTTCTTTGATACACCTTCCTGACTTTATTAAATTATATTCCTTCTATAAAACAGCACACTTATTAGACAGAATGCATTTTAAAATTTATTGTTTGAACATTTTTCCAGTAGGCTGTACTGTATGCAATGAAACAAAATGCATGAACCAATAATGACAAAACTTCCCAATTCAGAACATTTCTATCATAAAAGTCTATTTCCATAGCCACACTATAAACAGAATGACAGTAGTATAAGCCATAGGCATCTTGCACAGCTTCTTGCACTTATTTTTAATTTCATTTTTTTTTGGGGGGGGGGGGCAAAAGGTAAAAAAAAAACAGGGCCACATTTTAAACATTGCTTGTATAATTTTGTAAAGTTACTAGAATAAAATGGTTCATAGGTTCATAGGTTCATACTAGGCTATCTGCCCGAGGGCATTTACAAGCCTAGCCCATCATTTTGTGGCTTACGCCACCCCTTTAGTATGGGGAACTATACCCATTATTTTGCTGTGCCTCTGTCGAGCAGTGACACTGAGGTAATCCCTGGGGTATATCTGCGATCTCCCATCCATTGGTCAAGATTTCTCTTGAACAAGGCCAGCGAGGTGCTCTGCCTCACATGTACCGGGATTTTGTTCCACAGCATAGGGAGTCTTTGGGTGATGAATCTATCCCTCCAGCACGTCCTATTAATAGCCGTGTCGAGGTTAAAGTCTCCCGCCCTTGTGGCTCTGATGGATCTAGATTTTTTGAGGTGAAGCATATTCATCAAATCTGGGTTTGACATGGCCTTGTATGTTAGGCAAAGGTCACCTCTGAGCAAGCGTGCGACTGAATAGAGCTGGAGTTCTTTCAGTCGGGCAGCATAGGACAGATTTTTGAGACCCTTTATCCTTTTGGTGAGGAACTTTTGTGGCCTCTCCAGCTGCTGCAAGTGTCGGGTCAGATACATTCCGAATGGGGCATTGTACTCAATCATTGGTCTGATGAGTGATGAGTAAAGGGAGACTATGACCTCCCTTGATCTAGATGAGAATCCCTTCATGATAAGGTGGGCAATGTAGAAGGTCTTCCTAACTACTTTAGCTACATGGGTGTCGAATGACAGACTACTATCAACCTGGATCCCCAGGTCCCTGATAACTTCTTCTGTGCTCAGTGGATTGCCACCTATTTGGTAGCTAGGGGTAACCTTGTTTTTCGAAGGGTATGACTATGCATTTTTGGCATTTAACTTTAGGCCGTGGCTCTGGCACCAGTTATCCATTTCTGTGAGACCCTTCTGAAGGATATCTGTGTCAGATGTGTTTTCTACTATGGCCCAGTTTGCAGTCATCTGCAAACTTTGTCAGCCATAACCCTCCTGTGTTTGCTTGTACTGGAAAAGTAGATGCCAAACAAGAGTGGGCCCAGGACTGAGTCCTGTGGGACACCACTTGTGACAGGCTTTGAGTCTGACATGGCGCCAGCAACTCTGACCCTGTGGGTTCTGTCACTCAGCCAGTTTGCAACCCATCTTGTGATGTATGGGTTAACATTTAAGCTGATGAGTTTTTCAATGATACCCGAGTGGGGTATTGTATCGAAGGCCTTAGCCAGATCGAGGTAGGCTGTATGGACTGCCTTTCCTCATCAATGGCTTTGGTGACTGTTTGAAAAAGTCAACCAAGTTTAAAAGGCATGATCTGCCTTTGACAAAGCCAAACTGGGTTGGATCCAAAGTCTGCAAATTCCCTATGTCTTTATTTATGAGGTCCATTATGATCCTCTCCATGGCTTTGCAGATAAGGCTTGTCAAGCTAATGGGCGGTAATTTCCAGGGTCGGTGGAGGCACCGCCTTTGTGAAGTGGGACCACAGTTGCAGTGCGCCACTCCTGGGTACGTATCCAGAGGTAAGACTTTGATTAAACAGCTGTCCTAGCTGTGGGTTTAATTCCTCATTGAGTTCGTGGAGCACACAGCCGGGGACACCATCAGGTCCCATGGATGCTGTGCTTTTTGCTTTGGAGAGAGCAGTTCTCACTTGGGCGCTGGAGATGTTTGGGGGCTGCAATCGTTTGGTATAGATATCTCTCCTTTTGGGGGAGGGGAGAAGTTTGCACTGAACCTGTCAGCCAGTATGTTGGCAATGTCTGTAGGATCAGTAATCTTCACATCATTTTGAACTAGTTCTGAGCATATCTGGGAGTTTCCTCCCAGGTTTCTAACATAGCTAACAAAGGCCTTATGATTGTCTTTTGAGTCTTTAGCTATTTTTCTCTCGAAATTTGCTTTGGATGATTTTATGAGAGCTCTTAGTTTTTTACTTATAGTGATCAAGGGTGTCTTACCTTTTAAGGATTTTGCTCTATCTTGTAGTAGCTTCCTCCTTTTGTTGTAGAGTTTGTTTATGGCTGGGGTCCACCAGACTGGACGCTTGCCTTTGGTACAAAGAGTCTTTGTTTTGCTTGGGATTACCTTATCCATGCAGTCCTGCAGGTGCTGATAGAAGGCATTTGTAAGTGATTCAGCGGCTTGAGTACTGTTTTCCGCCAGCTCGGGGGCCTTAAAGGAGACCACACTAGTCTTTAGAAGTGTGAAGTCGGCTTTTGAGAAGTTCTTTACTGTGGTCTTTTTTATTTCAGGTGGGGGTGGGATGAGGACCTCCAGCGAGATTAGTTTGTGATCTGATCTCACCAGTGAGGGGTATACTTCCGGTGTTGAACATTGTGCTCCCATGTTCATGATGATGAGATCAAGTATGTTATCTCCTCTTGTGGGGATGGTTACTAGTTGTTCCATGGCATTTGAGTTTATGAATTCCAGGAACTTTTGGGCTAGGGTGTTTGGGCTTGAGTAGTGTTCCCAGTCTATATTGGGGTAATTGAAGTCACCTAGTATGATGGTGTTTGGTGATACATTTATCCCCTCTAGTGTTTTCAGGAAGGCCATGTGAGGTTCCTGAGTTTGTGTGGGTGGCTTGTAACATGCTACAATTTGCAGAGCAGTCTTGCCTATGGTTAATTGCACCTGGATGGTCTCCGATGCATCGTGCGTTGCCACCAGTCTTGAGGTGTGGGTGTCCATGATGAATATGGATACCCCCCCTCCTTTCTTGGTATTGTCCGGATTTTGGGGCCAGAACGCATGATATGAGGTAAAACCTGATAGCGCTGGGGTGCTCTCAGGAGCCTTGAACCAGGTTTCTGTCACAGCACAGACATCGATGTTCTCCATACTGAGAAGGGCCTCGAGTGCGTGCATTTTGAGATTTAGACTTCTGGCATTGAGCAGCATTACCCTTAGATTTTTTCCTTTTTTGTGTTCTAGGGTGGTAGGTTTAGAATTTGAGCCTTGCCTAAAAAAGGCACTATGGGGGTGGCAAGAGCCTTTGCCAATATCCGGAATCCCAGGGGTGACAGGTGCAAGCCGTCCCTTGCGAAGCAGCATGGCTTGTCCAGCATGTCATCCCAGGCAGACACTGGATCCCCTTTGAATGACACCAGTGTTTAAGCCAATTGTTAAAGCTGATCATCTTATCTCTGTATTGTGGCATCATTCTTGGTGAAGGTAGGATACTGCTCAAGGTCAGGGTCATACCTGCCTGGGCTACATAATCAGAGAGCTCCTCAATGTCTCTTTTCATGCAGTCCAAGGAGGTACGTCTCAGGTCGTTTACACCAGCGTGGACAATGACTGAGTCATATTTGCACCTGCTGTTGAGAGACCTGAGTGCTTGCGTTATGTGGCGGATTCTAGCTCCCGACAGGCAGCTTACTGTGACCTTCTCCTTACTCAGTCTGGTGAGCGGGATGTCAGTGTGTCTGACTATGGAGTCACCAATGACTAGTGTGTCTGGCATTGTGTTTGGCCTTAAGGGCTGTGACTGTTTGACACTCTGACTGTGAGGTCTATGTGTTGCAGGTGTTGTGTTCTGAGGTGGTGGTTGTTTGGGTGTCTGCTTTGGTGGCCTCTGTTGTTTTGGTAGATTTTTGATCAGAGCCTCTGAGTATGTCTTTGTGTGTTTATGTGTATGATTTGAGGTTGTAATGGTACTATGTGAGACTGGGTCTACAGTGTGTGTGGTAACCTTCTCCTCCTGACTGGTCTTGCCAGTCCTATGTTGAGAGAGCTCAGCCTCCAGTTTGGCCGTATAGTTGCATCTCTCGCATGTATTTGTGTTTTGTGGGAGGAGGAGAGGGTTGTCTGTGTACATGAGGCAATTGTAACATTGCCTCAATATTCCCAGGTTCACCAGCTGAGCAGGAGAGGACACTAGCAACTGATCCCTCGACATGCTAGAAGGATAGACAAAAAAAACTTTAAAAAAGATTCCGGGGGACGTGGGTGACCGAGAAATGGGGGTTGCCTTTTTGGGGTACTATCTATGACAAGAGTGCCGTATCTAGGTAATAAGTACTGTAGGAGCAAGTGCTAGGTTTAACAGATAGAGAATAGTCTACTTGGAGTCAAGTAGAGAGGATCTTTTTAGTTATAGGATACGCTGATTTGATCAGTAGTATAGTTCGAGGGAGGTAGTTTTAAGGGAAAATTTGAAGAGTGGACTTTAGGTAGCCCGAATAGTTTAAACCTGCTTAACCGGCGGTGCCCTAGGGTATACAAATTCAGTTCTCACCTCTCACCATAGCTCTCAGCTCTTAGCATAAAAAACCTGGACAAAGCTTACAAGTGGTGGTGGCTAGGGACTTACCAGGGACACATTTTAAACATTGCTTGTATAATTTTGTAAAGTTGCTAGAATAAAATGCCGTGTTACCACCATGCATTTCCCAAGCAAGACTTGAAACCAGGACCCTATACACTACAGTCAGAGCAACATACCACTATGCCAAATCAGCAGCTTTCTGAAAAACAGGAAGACTGAAACTTAATGGCTATCATTTAGTGAATTAATTTCTCACTTCTCACCACAGCTCTCAACCTCTTAGCACAAAAAAACTGGACAAACAAAGCCAATAATGGGGGAATGCAAATTCAGTTCTCACTTCTCACCATAGCTCTCAAACTATTAGCACAAAAAAACTGGACAAACCAAGCCAATAATAGGGAAATACAAATTCAGTTCTCACTTCTCACCATAGATCTCAACTCTTAGTTGAAAACAGTGGCTTATTCAATGCACTTGAAATGGTCTTACAGACTTCTCTGTATAATGAATTTATCTTCATTATTTGTTCAATAATGTATGTGCAAGCAAAACAAATACATTTACATAGATGCACATATTTATTTCCTTGTGTTTGTTGTAAAATATTAGCATTTAACAATTCCCCAGGAAGCCTGTACTGCACAAATTTATTAGTATGCATGTATCTACCTGCCTCAAAATTATACAAACCAAGCTGCAGAAAAACAGGTGAGAAGTCAGTATGGCTTCTGAACAGGTCTCTAACCAGAAGTCTGTTTTCAGGATAACAGAAACTAAATTCCATGCTTTCTACCATCTTTACCAAATTAAAAATGCTTACAGTGCAGATGTCCTGCTTTAGAATAGCCAAATATTTACAAATATCGTTTCTGTCTTTGTTGTTGCCTCATCATTGACTTTCACCTGTCCAAACTAAGTAGGAAATTGGAAATTGCTATAAAATTAGTAGATTCCTTGGTGGAGAAGCAAGAATGTCTGGTGCTTAAGGAAATTGGGTTTATGTGTTTACTTTACTACCCATAGCTACAGTGTCTATCAGTAAAACCTCTACAGAACCAGATACAAAATGAAAACAGTACAGTAAAAGAGCGTACACACACACACACACACACACACACACACACACACACACACACACACACAGGCGCAGGTGCACAGTCACTTCTCTGAATGTTTCCTTACTTACCTCTGCAGAGTTAGTCTGATTCTGTTCCTTACTTGGAGTCTTCATAGTGCTGTATTAGCAACCGTTCTCATGCTCGACATTGCCATTAGTTTCCTTACTAATGCTGTAACAGCAACCAGGCCAGCCAGAAATGCTTGAGCTCAATTCTGACAGTCTGGTAGCCCTGATGGAGCTGATGTCATTGCGCCAGCTCTAACAGCACGAAAATTAAAAAACATTAAAAAACAAAAGAAAAAAATTGGAAATGAAGGGGTAGCACTCAGGAATCATGGAACCCCTTCATTTGAACCCCAAAACCCAGTAAAAACTGAGTAATTCAGCACAGTTGGGAGGTATGATCACAGGTCATATCCTTGCTGTTGGGAATGAGTACAGTAGGACTCCCACTTCTGTATGGGAATACACACAGAATGCAGCATGCTGAAGAGGTGTCCCATGCAGGTGTGTCCTTAGCTGTAAGCAGCACCCTGCCAGCATCAAGAACAATGGATTAATATGGACAGGAACTATTGCCATTAACACCTTGCACCCTGCCAGCATCAAGAACAATGTATTAATATGGACAAGAACTATTGCCATTAACACCTTGCATGCTTACCCTGTCACCCCAGGGGAATCCAGTGGTTTGCAGCCTGGGACTGTAGGAGTGACAGAATGCATTGGCCTGCTACAGATGGCCTGCATTACTATCAAATGCCCTACAGTCCTCTGTCAAAGGCCTGTGCCTAACCCATACTGCCAATGTATGTTATCTAAGAAATAGCCAGGGAATTGTTATGGCTAGGCTTGTATAGGCCCTAGGGCTGATAGCCTAGTACCAAGCTATGAACCTATAATCATGGGGTCTCAATTAACAACATAACACAGACCACAGAACACAAATGCAAGGCCATATTGACAAATCCCAGTAGCATGCCAACTATGTCCTACTGCATGAACTGTAGACCAACCCCTAAATACAGCTGAGATAAAGTGACAGCTATAGGGATACTTGTCAGATATCACTTGCATAATGTTAGGAAGAGGATAGAATAACAGAATGGGTGGTCTAGAAGCATGGACGCCATGGAGTGTGTGAAGTCTGAAACTCTGATGTGTGCCCATGCCTGCAAACCCAGTAATGGGTGGCTACAAACCTGCTCATAAACCACAATATGAAGGGGAACTGACCAGATATATGAGCGCTGCCTCTGGGTGACCTGGGTGAATCTGTACATCTGAGAGGTATGGCCACAGCAGGATATGGCCATTCTGTTATGTCAATAGATGTACAAGCAGGGGATCCTTAGCCACCACAGTACCAAGGTGCTGGACTGCTTACACAGACCCATCAGTAAGTGTCTGCAGCTGCCCCTCCAGAATGGCATGAGTGTGCAAGAATATGTAGGCTGCAGACCACAATACTGGACACAGCTTCATTCATCTTGTATTTCCCAGGAAATAATTGTGAGAAAATAAGTATATCCGTCAGTAGTTGATGACATAATACACCACAGTGTAAAACAGTACATATGTCTGAATATTTCTGCTAAATCAACCATGTAACACAAGCAGCACAGACACAATAGTTACAGTATCCCACTATCTTTCACCCATTGTGACTCCATATTGTCAACCTATCTACAGATATCCTGCAGAAAAAGGTTACTAGCTGTAGGTGTAGAACACAAAATCCTGCACTGGAGTACAACTTACCTGGAATGGATTCACACACTCAATACAGAAGGTCATACTAGGCATGCTCCTCACACACTCAATACAAAAGATCATACTAGGCATGATAGATGAATGAAGTCCATGTCTGACAACAACAGTGGACTATACAGATCTGTCAGTCACAGATGTCTGTGCACACACATCACATTGCACATCGGTCATGATTTGCACACACATTGGATAGGAATACTCACACATATCCAAGGCCAACACACTATAATAGGTCCAACATACACACACACACAGATGAGGGGAAGAGAGAGTCAGACAGTGATAAAGAGATTGCCATCAGGAGGCCTGTCCCACCCACCACACATCCAATTGGCCAATATCACATGATGTGTCGATGTCAATCACTGTAGACATTTGCTTTTGGTAGCCCTCAGCCTTATAGTGTCTGTGGTGCTTGTGATAACTTTGTAACATGATAGTACAAATCAGCATTCATCTAGCATTTGTATACCCAGCCTGTCAAATGTAAAGTTGTGTGTGACTAAGTGTTGTGTGTGTGTTTCCAGAGGAATGGTTTATGGCCCATTCACACACACTGCACTTCCCATTGTCTATGTTAGCACTCATGCTGATGTCAGTCCTTGAAATAAACCTCTGGCCAATTCTCAGCCCCTTAAGCTCTGTGGAGCTTGTGATAAATGTGTAATGCTATAGTGTAACATATGAGTTAGGTAGGAGTTCTAATCCCAGACATGGCAACTGTGAAACTTTGTATGTGTAGAGATTAATGATTTTGAGGCCATTCACAGTCACTACACCTTCCATTGCCCCACTTTAGCAAGCCTGCTGATGTCAGTCACTTTGAAATACCCCTTTGGACAAGGGTCAGCCCTGTCATGTCTGTGGTGCATGCGATAACTGTGTAAAGCTATAGTATAACATGCTAGTTAGGTAGGAGTTCTAATCCCAGACATGGCAAGTGTGTGTGTGTAGAGATTAATGATTTTGAGGCAATACACAGTCACTACACCTCCCATTGCCGTACCTTAGCAAGCCTGCTGATGTCCATCACCTTGAAATACCCCTTTGGACAAGGGCAGCCCTATCAGCTCTGTGGTGCGTGTGATAATTGCATAATGCTATAGTGTAACATACTAGGTAGGAGATCTAATCACAGACATGGCAGCTGTGAAACTCTGTGTGTGTGTGTGTGTGTGTGTGTGTGTGTGTGTGTGGAGATTAATGATTTTGAGTTCATTCACAGTCACTACACCTCCCATTGCCCTACTTTAGCAAGCCTGCTGATGTCAGTCACCTTGAAATACCCCTTTGGACAAGGGCCAGCCCTATCAGTTCCCTGGCGCATGCAGTAACTCCGTAATGCTATAGTGTAACATACTAGTTAGGTAGGAGTTCTAGTCCCAGACATGGCAACTGTGAAACTCTGTGTGTGTGTGTGTGTGTGTGTGTGTGTGTGTGTAGAGATTAATGATTTTGAGGCCATTCCAATTCTCTACACCTCCCATTGCCCTACTTTAGCAAGTCTGCTGATGTCAGTCACTTAGAAATACCCCTTTGGACAAGGGCAGCCCTATCAGCTCCACAGCGTGTGCGATTACTGTGTAATATTGTAGTGTAACATACTAGTTAGGTAGGAGTTTTAATCCCAGACATGGCAGCTGTGAAACTGTGTGTGTGTGTGTGTGTGTGTGTGTGTGTGTGTGTGTGTGTGTGTGTGTGTGTGTGGAGATTAATGATTTTGAGTCCATTCACAGTCACTACACCTCCCACTGCTCTACTTTAGCAAGCCTGCTGATGTCAGTCACCTTGAAATACTCCTTTGGACAAGGGCCAGCCCTATCAGTTCCCTGACACATACGATAACTGTGTAATGCTATAGTGTAACATGCTAGTTAGGTAAGAGTTCTAGTCTCAGATATGCCAACTGTGAAATTCTGTGTGTGTGTGTGTGTGTGTGTGTGTGTGTGTATATATGTATGTATGTGTGGAGATTAATGATTTTGAGGCCATTCACAGTCACTACACCTCCCATTGGCCTACTTTAGCAAGCCTGCTGATGTCAGTCACCTTAAAATATTCCTTTGAACAAGGGCCAGCCCTATAAGATCTGTGGCATATGAGATAACTGTGTAATACTGTAGTGTAACATACTAGTTAGGTAGGAGTTCTAATTCTAGAAATGGCAACTGTGAAACTGTGTGTGTAGAGATTAATGATTTTGTGGCCAGTCACAGTCACTACACCTCCCATTGGCCTACTTTAGCAAGCCTGCTGTCAGTCACCTTGAAATACCCCTTTGGACAAGGGCCAGCCCTCTAAGCTCTGTGGTGCGTGCCATAAATGTGGAACAATGTAGTAGCAATAACTACACAGGTATGGGTTTGAATCTCATCTGTGGCAAGTGTTTGTGTGTGTCCATATGTATGTATGCATGTACCCCAAAGATTTTGGGCCCATTTACACCCAGTACACATCACAGAGCCTGACTTTAGCAGTCCTGCAGATATCATACACCTTAGAAGTACCTGTTAGACCATGTCAGATCAGTGGTACATGTATATCATAATGGTCCATAAAGATTGTTAGAGGTTTGAACCTCACCCCTGGCAAATGTAAATGTGTGTTTAGGGTAAAATTATTTTTGGGAGCTCTCACCCACTACATTACCCAATGCCAGTATTTACATAGCCTGGTGATGTTCCTCACCTTAGAAGTACCTTGGGACAACATCCATCCCATAAGCTCTGTGGTGCATGCGATAAATGTGTTGCATTGTAGTAGCAATATATAGCTAGGTAGGGGGTTTCAATCTCAGTACGGGTAAGTGTGTGTGTGTGCGTGTTTGTCATCAGTATTGTGTGTGGAGTTTGCCATGACTGTATAATAACAGGATGCATTGTGGAGTGGGTTTTGCTAAATTATTATGTTGAGGACCTAGTATATGTCACAATGTCCACCTTACAAGGACAACAGATGTCAAACACCAGAGAGGCTGGTGTAGACAATCCATAGCCCTACATGTGACATTATGGATTGTTGAACAATATAGGCAACCCTTCTATTACTCAGGGAACACTCTCCACCCATGTCTCACACAAACACACTTGGCTAGACAACAACCACTATATTGGTAGTTTCTTGTAGATTGCCTCACAGATAGTAACCATGGTGTGATTGCAGTGGACTACATGCCTGTTGACCACAACAGTGCCACTGACATCATAAATTACTGAGTGTGTGTTATCCAGCAAGTAAAAGGACATGGCATCCTGTTCCATCCCTACAGTAGGCAAATAAATGCTTACAGTTGTCCTTTTGCTATGCTCCCCACTGGACGCATGCAACAACAGTAGAGTCTGCAAATGTAACCCACAAAGGGAATGCCATGCCTTATACACATGCCCTGTATGGACAGAAGCCACCGACTCCACTGAATACCTGTATCATGTTGTCAATATAGGTGCAAACATGACCTCAGTTCCACAGCCAGGTCTCACCAAATGAGGTCAGGAATGCTATATCAGAAGATAACACTCTATCCACATAACATGCCCCAGGGACATCAAGTACACTTCCACACATTAAAGAACATGCATGTGGGACATTGCACAATCCAGACACTGTCCATGTTATGGTATATAGATCACATACATGGGAAGCAGTGCACATCACTGGCCACCCACAATAGTAATCCAGATGAGGATATGGTGAATACAATACCCACTTGTGAGGACCAGTCCAGGGACTACACCCTTGAGCCACACTGGATACCATTGTCTTGTGGCCTGATGCCAAGGTATTCCCTTTGCCTAGCCTTGTATAGCCTTCAGGCCCATTCATCTACTACACAGCTGTGAATCAATGAACCAATGCATCTCAGTACTGGCAAGTGTGTGTGTTTGTGTGGGTGTGGATGGATGTGTGGGTGTGGATGTGTGTGTGTGTGTGTGTGTGTGTGTGTGTGTGGAGACTAATGATTTTGAAGCCATTCATAATCACTACACCTCTCATTGCCCTACTTTAGCATGCCTGCTGATGTCATTCACCTTGAAATAACCCTTTGACCATGCATCAGCCATATAAGTTCTGTGGTGCTTATGATAGCTGTGTAATACAGTAGTATAGCAAACTAGTTAGGTAGGAGTTCTAATCCTAATCCTGCCAACTGTGATAATGTGTGTGTTTCCCTGAGAGAGTGGGTGTGTGTCTTCATTGACACCTGCTTTTGTGGACATTGACACTTACTACACTTCCCTTAGCCATCCTTTAGCACTGTTGCTGATGTCAATCACCTTCAAAGATACCTTTGGACAGCTCTCCAACATGTAAGCTCTGTGGCACATGCAATAACTGCGTAACACTTTAATAGCAATACATAGTCAGGTAGGACTTTGAAAGTCAGTACTGGTAAGTGTGTGTTTGCTGTGTGTGTCATCAGTATCCTGTGTGGGTGTTGGGGTGATTGTGTAATGACAGGAGCCATTGTAGTGTGGGTTTTGCTACATCATTGTATTCAGGACTTATATGTCCCATTGTCCACATTACAAGGCTAACAGTTTTGAAACACTGTAGAGGTTGTTGTAGACAATCCTCAGCCATAAATGTTTACAGCCATGTGCAATTACTATGTGACAGTATGGATTAGTAAACAATATAAGCAACCATTATAATACCCAGATACCACAGATCATACACAAACATGCTTGGCTCTTACTCTCCTTCTTCCTTCCTTTCCTACTTTGTCTCTGTCTCTCTCTTTCTCTCTCTCTCTCCCACTCTGGTGGACATAGAAAAGTACATCTGTTTTGCATAGGCAGCAGCTTGAATTGTAAGTAATGCTCATGATCAGCTGATGGCCTGTGCATGAATTGCAGTCCCCCACTTGCTAATTGCATGTGGAACAGCTGTGGTATCATTCCTATAGCCAATTGCATAGAAACACACTCCTATAACTTAATACTTCATGTGGATGTTGGCCCTTTTCCTTCACTGTGAGCAGGACTTCATGTGGGTGTTTGACAAACAGCATCACAGAGGTAGTTAGAAATACCTCTTACAACATACACTGTGAAGACAGGCAAACAAACAGGAGGGGGATATTCCAGACATGGGGACAGAACGTAAGTATTGCTGTTCTACATTTGAAGTAATGTTGGTTTAACTGGGTGTTCTACATGATTTAAAGTCTGGCATGACTGTGTTATGTGGATGAGGAAACACTCACCTGTAGGGCTATCTGCAGACTGGCCAGAGTTTGGAGTCTTACATGTGGTGTGTTATTCACAATTTTCCTATCTTTAGAAATGCAGTAGCATACTCTGATGATTGCAATCAGTACATGGTGACATCCATGTGAATTACTGACTTCATATCCCTCAGAAGAGATATGTCACAACAAACCCTGTTACACCAAGAAATTTCTCAGTTTATCACAGCAATATGTCAATACTGGCCCTGTGTTTGTGCCTCCGTCCCCCAAGTCTGTCACCATTTGTCCATATGTCATGCAGTAAGAGGTGCATATGTACAGTACATCATTATTTACTGACATCATACTTGATAACAAGCCAGTGAGGTAACAGACTGCTAGACATGTTATGTATAGTAGGCCTTATATTTGAGGACAAAACCTGGAGATTCTGTTGTAGTGTGTACAGTAGTGAGGTCTGTGTACTTATGGTGATTGTTGACAGAGTGTGTATTGTGAATATGTTACTTGGC
>NC_056742.1:73186131-73191131 GCF_019279795.1 Protopterus annectens
CATTACGTTACTACTGTTAACAGTGTTTTCCCAAGTAAGAGAAGACTGCAGATTGTAGTACCGGAACCATACACCCCTACATGCAAAGCTGGACACTGAGTACTGACTATCATGTTCTTGGTGTTTGAGCTGTGTGTTATTAAATATTTGGCACTGGATATTGATATGTGGACATAACTGTAGACTACTATGTGTATAGGACGTCATTGAGGGCTGCTGTCATGTAACAATCCCACACCTATAAGTGTCAGACGTCTATCTGTCAAAACATTCATCCTAATGCATAACCTGTTGGCTAGCTGATTTCAGTCTGTCCTCTGTACAGATGTGCAGATGTCAGGTATCCATCTTGGCTGCTTACAGGAAATCTGTGCTTGACTGACATGTCTGCCCAGCTGTGTTATAAATGCCACAGCTAGGAAACCCCACCCTGTATGCACCACATGCCATGGATACCTCAACTAGACTACCACAGTCAACAGAACATGAGTGGGTACAGTTCTCCAACCCAGACACCTGCCATGTTATGTAATATGTTGCATACATGTCAGTTGGAGCACCTCACTGGCCCTCTGCAAGAGACAACCAGATGATTGGTTGTTGCATTTAACTGTCACCCTGGGGATCACTCAAATGGCATCAGTTGATAGATGGCCTGCTGACAAATGCCAAGTGGCATGATACCTCTGTATCCACACCCCCTACTCTCCTCATCTCTCTGTGGACAATATCCTGGTATACACCTAGAAACACCTGCACCTATGGACCCCAGTACTGACAAATGTGTCAGTGTGCATTGCTGAGAATAACAGTGTCTGTGTGTTTGTAAACTTGTAGTTCATAATACCCTGAGGGCCTTCTCATCTACCACAACCCCCATTGCCATAGTTAGAAATGGCTGCTGCTGTAATGGACATTAAATGTGCATTGTTACACTCTTCACCCTATGGGCTACCTGGAGTTTGTAGTACCAGCACAACACTGTTGTACAAATGGGTAGATAGGCATGGGTTACCCTCTGAGTCCTGGCAAGTGTGTGTATGTGTGCAACAAGTGTGTATATTTGTAGGATACAGCATTCTGAGGCCACATTCTCCAAATACAATACATCTTGCCATACATTATAAGGGATAGTGATGTTGCTGACATTAGGAGAGCCATGACAAACCCTCACCCTACTATCCCCGTGGCATATGCAATAAATGCATATCCCTGTAGTAGCACTGATGAGATAGACAAGGGGTTGTAGTGCAGTCCTTGTCAATTGTGATTGTGGGTATATCACAGTATTATCATGGGTTTCAGTGAGCAAAATATCCAATGTGGGGTGTGGGTGCTCGGTATACTGTCTTTACACCATGGTACCTCCAGTACATATCCCAAGGTCCACTGTATGAGGACCACTGTTGCCATCAACCATACAGGTAACTGATTACACCATGCAGCCCAATGATGTATGTGCTGTGTGCAAATTATCTGTAATAAATGGACTCACTGACAGGGTAGTAAGCACTGATAAATCCAGGTCTCTCAGATGTGTCTGTGACTATGTATTTGTCAATGTGTATATGACAGTATGTGATACTATGTATTGTTCATTAACACCCAGTACACCCCCCATTATCATACTGTACAAGGCCTGGTGATGTTCTTCACTTAACAAGAAATTTGGGACATACCTCATCCTAAAAGCTGTGTTGTGTGTACAATTAAGGCCAAACACATTAGTTGCAATAAGTACCTAGGTAGGGGTTCTGCTCTCAGTGTTGCCAAGTAAGTGTGTGTGTATGTGAAGGGGTCTATGTCAGTTTGCAGAAAATACATGTTCCAGGAGGTCATCTTTCCGAAAACTGACTGGCAAATGCTAACATTTCTAAGGAATCGTCTTGTGGAAATTCATTCTATAAAAACTAGTAGTAGATGTGTAAATGCCCTCTTCCCCACTGTACAACTGTATAATGATACTGTAGTTGGTGTATATATATATATATATATATATATATTATAGTTGGGTGTGGATTTTGTGGGCACAGCCGCCCTCATTGGGGTTATTGTTTTGTGTATTCCCCCGCTTAGTCTGCTGTAATACTTTAGTTTATGTTAACAGGTTAAGTAGCTGTCAATCACACTATGTGCAGTTCTACGCCACCCCACACCCTCCAAAGTGGAGGGCTGTGCCACCCAAACCAGCACACCTATGTTTACCAATTCCAGGATTGCACTACATTGGGGAAGAGGACATAATACCCTGCCAGTACCATCATCAATGACATTAAACTAGCAGACTGATTATTTACTGATGTGATGTTTTGCCTATTTTGTCTTGGTGGAATTACATAGGCTAAAATTGGTTCACTGCAAAATTAAGTACATCCATGTGTACAGTATTTTCTGTGTATTGCAACAACACCAAAGACTGTGTGTGTGTTATATGCAAACATGTGGTGTGTGCCACCCATACACTTACCATTGTCCACTGTAGAAGGGCTGCTGACATCAGCCACAATGCACTCACCTGTATATACCCCTTAGACCTATCAGCCATGTGGCACATGCAGTAACTGTTATACAGACCTGTTACTTGTGTTCAGCTGTACCCAGGATATGACACAGTCAGTGTGGCACCACAGTGTCATACCCCTTGTAGGAAACAATAGCAGACCAACATACTGCTGACACATAGACACCTACAACACAAACTGAATACATTATGGAGACCACAATCAGTCAGTGTTAATAACAGCTGTAATGCATCATAGCTGGACAACTACACATTCTGACATGTAAGCATTAAACTTTCTAGATGAAAACATGTTACACAGCATTACATCGCTAAACCTTAGTACATTCACCCTGTGCATCAATTAGCCTGTCCCTGCATTGATGGTATGGATGACAGGGATGTGGCACAGGCATCATCATATGCACAGGGTGTGTTGTGGGTTTGCCAGAGACCTAGGCTGAGCCGTTTGGTTGACATCATGTGTG
This sequence comes from Protopterus annectens, assembly GCF_019279795.1. NCBI lineage: Eukaryota > Metazoa > Chordata > Ceratodontiformes > Protopteridae > Protopterus > Protopterus annectens. The sequence continues at coordinate 73,189,120 of NC_056742.1, forward strand.
TTAGGGGGTTTCATTATCAATTGGGCTGTGCAGATGTGGTGTGTGTAGGTATGGAGGTGCCCTAGCTGTGCTGGTGATGTGTGTGTGTGTGTGTATGTATGTATGTATGCACACAGTTCTGCTGTGTGGCTGCTCTATACAGGAGTTTGTTGGACAGCTGCAGACCGTACATGGCAGGGTGTGCAATTCACTGTCTCCGACCACGGACATGAGAACTGTGCCTGCCAGAGGATCCACAGGCACTACCAGGTACAAGCCCAGATATGGTACTCTCCTCTGATGATGACATATGTCTGCTGGATTCAGGTCCCTGTTGGGACTGGCCAGGACCATGTGCATGTGTCCTGCTATTTTGTGGTATGGACAGCACCCCCCCCCTGCAGTGCTGGTACTGATACTGACACTAAGGGAGTGACTGTGACTTGTTGCACGTCAACGTAGACCTCCACCTGTTGGTTTTGCTGACCTATGTCCACGTGGCTGTCACCCTACTCCCACCATTTGCTCTAACACAGACATTGCATGGTCGAGGATTCTCACCATCTCACCCAATCGTCTATCCAGGACCTTTGCAAAATAATTTTGGGCACCTGCAAGATCACAGATATTGTCAAGTACAGCAGAATGAGTAGCCCTCTGGAGCCTCAGACTCTGGTGTAAAGTTCCATATGTGCCTGTGCCTCCATGACAGCCCAAAACATGCATCTGGTGACAACCTGCAGTGGCACTTCTGCCAGGGGCATGATGGCCAGCAGCCTCCTATGAGCACCCCTGTACATCTGCCTGCGTGGTACCTCACCAGTCATCTGGCTATGGCTGCTGTGTACAAACACACTTGCCATATTCAACACACTGTCCTGTCCCATGCCACCATCCACCAACTGCCTCTCATCTATGGCCACTGGTGATGGGGTATGTATAGGCATTGTGACTGTGTGCGGGGATGCGGTGGATAAAAGTGGGATGTCAACCGATGGCACAGCTTTAGCCCCTGACAACCTTGCCTGTGCCTCACCATACCTGCCACCATTGTCAGAGTCTGTAAGGACACTAACACCAGTTTTCCTGCAGGAGAGACCCTGACTCACCTCACCAGCTGTGAGGAGAAAACAAAAAATGTAATTTAAGACCTGTACATTACTGCTTACTTCTACACACACTCACACACACATATGTGAGGTGGCACAAAGATATTACACAGACCTCTCATTACCCAACAGTCAACATGCATGTCATATGGCACTCAACAGCATGCACTGCAGCTATACTCAATCCCTGTTACCAACATTATACATTTCTGTGATGCATGAGTTGTGTTAGTAGGTGATGACCTTTGTCCTGGAACACACTGCACCCACGTACCTAGTATTACTGTACACCTGTTCAGCACCCTGGCTTGTACTGTGCACCATATATTTCGAGTGTACACACCATTGCTGAATGTGTATATGTGTTGCAGTTATGTTTTCTTTGTTGCTCACAGCCCCTATGTGTTTGTCTGACACATACCTGGGATGATATGAAGACAGATGTCAATAGTGAATGCCTAACCTCTGATTTGCAGATCTCATCATCAGCAGTGTATGTATAAGCAATAAAATCCAATTGCACTGACAACCTTCAAAGCTTACTGTAGCTATGAGGAGTGTACACACCCTTATTGACATACCAGCCTCTTCCCTAATATGCAGTGGGGCCACAGTACTACATATATTAACATTACACACACCTGATACGTGACATATGACCTGCGAAATCAAATGCAGTATCAAACTAATGTGTTAGTTGTGCAGATGCTGATTGAGATACATACAATATGTGGATTGCATAAATGTGCACACCCTTAACATGATGGTTTGTTGCAGCACCTAAGTGAACTACAGCAGTCACTATTCCTGGAAGGGGTATACTAGCATGGCCCATCTTCACTTGCCATTATTTGGTCACTCCGCTCTACAAATGTACCCCAACTCTGCCAGATTGAAAGGTCAGTTTATGTGCACAGCCTTGGA
>NC_056742.1:73196131-73381131 GCF_019279795.1 Protopterus annectens
TTGTCTGGTTTATTCAGTACAACCCATAAAACAGTTTTTACACTGCCAGATGACTTCCTACTACTTTATCTTTATTTGGTATGACTACTAAAGCAAGATTATTACTCACCAGCCTCACAATGCAGCCTTCGCAGCCTACTTGCATGGGCTTCCTGATTCACAGCCCGCTCAGCTGCATCTGTAAAGGAAATAGAGACATATTTAGGCATACCTATCCATCACATGCACATGCTGGACTTTAGAAAACAGTAATGGTATGACTATTGACACACTGCTGGGACATCACCCCTCTGCCTTGCTTCTTGGACCCATTCATCCAAGAGCTCCCTCTTTCTCTGCTTCAAGTTGGCATAATGGTGCCTGACCTGCTCACCAGTCCGAGGGATACCAGTGGCACTGGTGAGATCATGGGTGAAATGGTCCCAGGCTTCTGCTTTATATTGGGAGCCGTGGTACTGGCCCTGCAGCAGTCTCTCATCATGATTTTTTACCAGGAGTCCTACTAGGACCTTGGACTCCTGTATGTCCCAGGGTTGCACCCGGAAGCACAATTCCTCTCCAACTCCTGCCATCCTGCCTACAGTGGGAAGCTGCAACCAGTTATGAGCTGCATTCCCACCTGTGAGGTTTAAATACAGCTGATTTCCCACCCTTTGCCATGGTTGGACAGTTTTGAATATGCTGAGCTTAGCAAACCTGCTTAGCTAAGGTTGGCATTGCTTAAAGGGACAGGTTCAGCACTGCTTACCAATGGACAAATCCACTTAGATAGGCTACTCATTGCTTAGCAGTCATATTTACACAATGCTTACACCTGGTAAGCAGAGCTTTGCAATGATTAGCATTGCTTATTTTTCATTGCATAGACTATCTGCTATATGGCATTGATTCATCATTCATTACATATTATAAATTTGTTTACTGTCCCTGACATCCCCCAATGTGCTTTCATTACATTTATTCATGTGTGACTATACTGTATAGGGCACTTGTGTTTATATGGTGATTTCACAACTTTATTAAACTGACACCTCACATCTGGACCTAATACAGTAGTCTGGTTACCAAATATATGTTATTTAGTAGGCAATTTCACATGTAAAATGTGAATTGGTTACAGTGGGGATCGAACGCAGAATGGCTGCTTGCAAAGCATATGCTGTAACCACTACACTATTGCAGTACTGCTTATGTTGGATGTCTCTTGCTATTTAACGTCTTGTGCTCTTTAAGATGGCCTAAATGTAGCTAAGCAACGGGCACACCCATGCAGCTACGCTTAAACTTTATCGCATTTATAAAAAAAAAAAAGTTTTGTTGTGTTATTTTATCTATACCCTTCAGAATATCCCTGCTAATGCTAAACCTGTTATTTTATTAACTTTCTGCTTTGTGGGACAATTGCCCCTTTTGGCCTTGTCCACATTCCTTACTCTGATGGGTTGGGAGGTTTGCGCTATGTGCTTATGCTACCTATGTTATCTTAATAACTTTTGGCTTGGTAGCATACCTCTCAACCTCTTAGAGCAAAATATCTGGACAAAGCCTAAAATGATGGGGGGGGGGGGCAAATAAGGACAGATTTTAAATATTTCTCTTACAAACTTAAAAAGTTGATAGAATAATAGGTTTTACATTAGCATTAATTTTCTGACGGATATGTCGAGTCTTAAACTCAAATGTTTTGTCGTTATTCAATTACTTCAATCCTCAACTATTTGCCAGAAAGGTACACATTTTAGGGGGAACACACCAAAAATATGAGGCAAAAATCTGTGCATTCTGCAAAAATCTGTACAGTTGAGAGGTATGCTTGGTAGGGACAATTGTGCCTTTGACCACATATTTTTTGTTTTCCTGATGGGTTGGGGGTGTTACAAGCATTCTTGCTCATTTTTAATTGCCGAAAGGCAATTCTGAAGTGCAGGGGACTTGTGTATTGTGAGAGCTGTGAGACCTCTGCTCTCAGACACCCCCCTGCTCTCGTACACAGAACTGTGTCCGTTTTAGAGCATGGCAGCATTACTTCATAAATATGCATGGCGTGCTGCCGTGCTGAACAGGAAAGGTCCCTGCCATGCAGGAATAAGTTATTCCTGCACAGCTGCTTGCTTAATCCCGGGGATTATCTATATAGGCTGGAAGTGCAGTTTTAGGATTATGGGAAAAATGTAAGCCTTGTTGTGTGGGAGATAGGAGTCCTTCCTGCAGGAGATAGTTTAGCAATTGTTTTCGAATAAATTTTTCAATTATTTTGGAGAGGGGGATTAAGATTGCTACAGGTCTAAAGTTAGTGATGTCTGTTGAATTTCCTTCTTTGTGCAGAGTGATGCTGTATGACTTTTTACAAAGAGTGGGAAAGTGGGATTCCTGGACTGAACTATTTGTAAGAATTGAGACATGGTAGGGAATGCTATTGGCTGCTGTTTTAAGATATTTGCTTGAAAGGTCAACAGATGAAGGTGAGTATGGTTTGAGTTTGCTTAAGATTAGTTTTATATAGGACATGAGCAGGAGTTTGAAGGTGAAAGTCGATAAGATATGTGGCTGCTGGTCAGGGTTTGGATTAGATGTTGTGGAATCCTTGGTTACATTAGCTGTACTATCTATGAAATAAGAGTTGAACTGTATTGCAGTTTCATGTGATGAGTTATCTGGAAAGGGGTTAGGGTTGAATTTATGGCCAGTATGCAAGGTTTCTTTAATGGCTGGCCAGAATTTATCAGGGGTGTGTTTACTGTTATTCTGAAAGTTATTATAGTATAGTTTTTTTTGTCTTCATTAATTTGCTTTTTAGTACAATTGTGAAGCACTGTGAAGCTTTCAAGATATTATAGAGTCTTATACTTTTGCTAGCATTCTACTCTTTTTGGATAGCCAAATTACATTATTTTGTTTTTAGTCTCTTCCTTCCAGGAGATGCAAGGCTATTTAGGATATTCAGGAAAGTTGTACTGAATTCATTTACAGCATCATCTAAGGGGACGAGTTTTAGCAAGTTCCAGTTAATAGATGATACGTTAGTAATGAATATTTCTGGGTTAAACTTGGAAAGGTTGCATTATGTTTTATAGACATGCTGCTTAAGTGGATGTGTGAGATGTCTGGTTGTATAGATTGGGAGATGGTCACTGAGACAGTTAGACATTGTACCTGAGGTGATGTATTTGCAGGGGTCTGATACTATGATCCAGTATAATTGGGAGTTTGATGTCTTGTTATAATGTGGGACTATTAATTAGTCTTGTGTAACCAAATAAGTTCATGCTAGATGCAGGAGAGTTAGAATTTATGTCCAACCAATAAACATTCACATCACCTCTTCTTGTGGAGTTGTTATGGATATACAGTGTAGGATATCTTCCAATATAATGTGTTGTCACCAAATGGGATGTAAGGAACAGTAATACATATTTGTTTATACTTCTTTAATTTTAAGAAAGTAATAAGAAGCTCTGCTGCACTGAATTTTGGTACTGATTTGTTGTAAGAGGAAATGTGGTAGTTGTTGGGAAACATTAAAGCAATACTAACACCTTTCTTCTTCATAGGTTCATAGGTTTATACTAGGCTATCTGCCCTAAGGCATTTATAAGCCTAACCCAAAGTTTTGTGGCTTACGCCACCCCTTAAATGAAAAAATACTGTGCCCATTAGTTTGTTGTGCCTTTGTCCAGCAGTGACACAGAGATGATTCCCGGGTAAACCTACGATCTCCCATCCACAGGTCAAGATTTCTCTTGAACAGAGCCAGCGAGGTGCTCTGCCTCACATGGACCGGGATTTTATTCCACAGCATAGGGAGTCTCTGAGTGATAAATTTATCCCTCCAGCATGTCCTATTTATATCCGTGCTAAGATTTAAGTCGCTTGCTCTAGTGGTTTTGGTGGATTTGGATTTTTTTGAGGTGGAGCATGTCCATTAATTCTGGGTTGGACATGGCCTTGTATGTCAGGCACATGTCACCTCTGAGCAGACGGTATGCGACTGAATAGAGCTGGCGTTTCTTCAATCTGGCAGCATATGACAGATTTTGGAGTCCCTTTATCCTTTTGGTGAGGAACTTTTGAGGTCTCTCCAATTGCTGCAGATGTCGGGTGAGATACATCCCGAATGGGGCATTGTACTCGATCATTGGTCTGATAAGTGAAGAGTACAGGGGAACAATGACCTCACTAGATCTGGATGTGAATCCTTCATGATCAGGTGGGCAATGTAGAAGGTCTTTCTAACCACTTTAGCAATGTGAGTGTCAAAAGAAAGGCCACTGTCAACCTGGGTCCCCAGGTCCCTGATAACCTCTTCTGTGCTTAGTGGATTGCCGCCTATATGGTAGCTTGGGGTTACCTTGTTTTTCCCGAAGGGTATGACTATACATTTCTTGGCGTTTAACTTCAGGCCATGGCTCTGGCACCAGCTATCTGTTTCTGTGAGTCCCTTCTGAAGGATATCCATGTCCGATGCACTTTCCACTATGGCACCCAGTTTGCAGTCGTCTGCAAACTTTGTCAGCCAAAGTCCTCCCATGTTGGCCTGTACTTCTGAGAAGTAGATGCCGAACAATAGGGGGCCAAGGACCGAGCCCTGTGGGACACCACTTGTGACCGGCTTGGAGTCTGACATAGTGCCAGCAACTCTAACCCTGTGGGTTCTGTCCTTAAGCCAGTTTGCAACCCATCTTGTGACATATGGGTTTACATTTAAGCTGGTAAGTTTTTCTACAATACCTGAGTGGGGTATTGTGTCGAAAGCCTTTGCAAGGTCAAGGTAGGCTGTATGGACTGCCTTTCCCTCATCAATGGCCTTGGTGACTGTTTCGAAGAAGTTGACCAAGTTCAAAAGGCATGATCTGCCCTTGATGAAGCCAAACTGGGTCGGGTCCAATGTCTGCAAGTCCCCTATATCTTTGTTTATGAGCTCCATTATGATCCTCTCCATAGCTTTGCAGACTAGACTTGTTAAGCTTATGGGGCGGTAATTACCAGGGTCCGTAGAGGCACCGCCTTTGTGGAGTGGGACCACAGTTGCCGTACGCCACTCCTTGGGCACGTATCCTGTGGTAAGGCTGAGATTAAACAGCTGCCTTATGTGCGGGTTTAATTCCTCATTTAGCTCGTGTAGCACACAGCTGGGGACACCATCCAGTCCCACTGATGCTGTGTTTTTAGCTTTAGAGAGAGCAGCTTTCACCTGCGCATTTGAGATGTCTGGGAGGCTACTCTCCGCTGGGATAGTTATCTCTCCTTTAGGGGGGGAGAGGGGGTGAAGTTTGCACTGAACCTGTCTGCCAGTATGTTGGCAATGTTTGTGGGTTCAGTGATTTTTGTATCATTTTGGACTAATTCTGAGCATATCTGGGAGTTTCCACCCAGGTTCCTAACATAGCTGAAAAAGGCCTTATGATTGTCCTTTGAATCCATGGCAATTTTTCTCTCAAAATTGGCCTTAGTTAATTTTATGAGTGCTCGTATTTTTTTACTAATAATGATCAGGGGTGACTTGCTTTTATGGATTTTGTTCTATCATGTAATAGCTTTCTCCTCTTATTGTAAAGTTTGTTAATGGCTGGGGTCCACCAGACTGGACGTTTGCCCTTTGTGGAAAGAGTCTTGGTTTTATTTGGGATTGCCTGATCCATGCAGTCCTGGAGGTGTTCATAGAAGGCATTTGTAAGGGCTTCCGCAGCTTGGGTTGTGGTTTCCACTGGCTCAGGGGCCTTGAAGGATACCACACCAGTCTTGAGTAGTGTGAAGTTTGCTTTAGAGAAGTTCTTCACTGTGGTCTTTTTGTTTGGGGTGGGGCGGGATGTGGATTTCCAGTGAGATTAGTTTATGATCAGATCTCACCAATGAGGGATATACTTCCGGTGTGGAGCATTTTGTCCCCATGTTTGTGATAATGAGATCTAGTATATTTTCTCCTCTCGTGGGAACAGTGACTAGCTGTTCCATGGCATTTGAATTTATGAACTCCAGGAACTGTTGGGCTAGAAAGTTAGGGCTTGAGTAATGTTCCCAGTCTATATTCGGGTAGTTGAAGTCACCCAATATGATGGTGTTTGGAGATACATTTATACCCTCCAGTGTCTTCAGGAAGGCTGTGTGGGGTTCCTGAGTTTGAGAGGGTGGCCTGTAGCATGCTACAATTTGTAGAGCAGTTTTGCCTATGGATAGTTGCACCTGGATGGTTTCTGAAGCTTCGTGCGTTGCCACCAACCTGGAGGTGTGGGTATCCTTTATGAATATGGATACACCCCTACAGATGATATAGAAAGGAGGTGTCATTTTAGAGTCATTTATGCAGGGTTTAAGACAAGTTTCAGTTACAGTGACAATATCTGGCTTATTTTGGGTAATCCAAGCATATAGTTCAGCAATTTCTTATGCTTATAACATTGATGGGAGCAAAGGTTAGATAACTGGACTTGAGGGCTGAGAGTTGTAGAGTTACAGTAGTGTGTTTGGAAGAGAATTGTCTTGACGTTTATCGTGGTAGGTAGGGCCAGGATTAGGGTGAATGTCTCCTCCTAAAAGGATTTTTGTATATTGGGGAATTATTGATACTTGTATTTTGTTTTGATTTTAGTTGAAGTGGAGCTAAGCAGTCTGTATTTGACGTAAAGATGAGGGACATTATTAAACAGGTTTGTTGATGTGTGTGGACAGTGTAGGGAGGAAGTATAAATAGGTAGTCGAGAAAGAGTTGGAGATACATAGGTTCATAGGTAGGTAGTAGGCAATCGGCCCAAGGGCCTAAGTAAGCCTAGCCAACAAGGTTCCCTGGCTTAAGCCACCCAAGAAAGTTAATTTCCTGTGCCCCTGTCAAGCAGAGCCACAGAAGTGATCCCTGGGTGTATTTCCTATTTCCCATCCACTCATCAAGGATTTTCTTGTAGAGTGCTAATGACGAACTTTGCCATAGATGGGTAGCTTGTTCCAGAGTATAGGAAGTCTCTGGGACAGGAATCTATCCCACATTGAGAGCTATTATAGATTCATTGTAGGATGAAAGGTGGCCTAGTAACGGGGGGGGGGGGGGGATAGAGGATAACCTGAGTAGTAGAATAATTAAGTAAAGGGATCTGTATGTTATAGTTGGCAGGTAGTGGGGAAGTAGGGATCAAGAAGGAAAAGAAATTGCAGAGTAGAAGGATATTTAGTGGTGGTCGAGTCTGGAAGCTGATAGAGGGTAGGTAGGAAAGGTAGAAGATACAATGTAGAATATATAAGTGCTGTTAGGGAGGGTGTGACTAAGAATGTATAGAGTGCAAAGCAGTCTGGGAGGGAGAAAGGTAGTTGGGAATGCTGATAAAAGATTAAATGGCAGTCGGGAATTAGATAAAAAGAAACAGGAGTATGTGTAGGATAGTAAGGTTGTTTTGCAGGGTTAGGGTATAGGAATCACAAGTGTATTGTGTGTGTAGGAAGTATAACAGAGTGGGGGTGGAAATTGAGGACAGAGTAGAAGAGCAAAGACAAGTATAGCGGCCTTCCACCCTTAGGTCAAATTATAACAGTGAGTAATCAGTTCATAGCCAATGCAAAGAAATTAGCAGAAGTACAAAGTAAAACAGGTTTCCTTTCATTTCCTGAATGCTGAAATAGGTCAGCCAGGAAGACTAAGTAATTGGCAAGTACAGTGTAATCTACTAGTCAAGAGAAAGGACAGTGACTAACTTGGTAAGGAGTCCTTAGAGTGCAAGGACAACTCTGTCAGGGGGATGTTAAAAACTAATTTCCAGCACAAGCAAGCATTTGACTAGATGAACTTAATACACAGCAAGGTTCTTCAAGTTAAATTTGCATTACATTGTATGAAGACAAAATTTCTCAGTGAAAATGTTTGGGCTTTGGCCCTTGTGCGAAACATATCCAGTATTGTGGTTAGATGTAGTGCCCAGATTCTTGGATTCAGGTCTTGGAACCTGTGTCAATAATTCCCTCTCCTTTAACCACTGTATTATAGCAATAGGCAGAAAATCCTTGCATTTAGAACAACTAATATTTAAAGGCCTATCATCCAGGTCAGAAAAAGTATCATCCTTATGTATGTAGCCCTAATTATGCAAATTACTGAGTAAAATGCTTCCTCGGGATGTACCTTTTTAGACATATTAAGTAACTGGAAAGGCCTCAGAGGGTCTAACCAAGAAGGTTTAATCAGTAAGCTTGTCTTCTTAAAATGTCTAAGCTACCAGGAAAGGCTTGAAGGCACTATCACTTTACTAGTTTTCTTATAGGCTCTTGCGAGGGTGATTTGTGCCTTGAACTGTGTGCCACTAGGGCCCCATCCTCATTAATGTCCTGCCTCTTCACAAATCAAATAGCTCCAGTAATACCAGAACTAAGGACTTAAATCTCCACCAGCACATAACTAAACATACTGTAGAGACAAATTTATTACCAGTCTCTCTCTGGAGCAGACCACCTGGAAGTTAAACAAAGTAACACCATAACATCCTTCAAATTAAACCTGGATGATTCTATGGACAACCATAAGCTTAATCTGGAACTAACCTTGTATGCTGTTTGTGAGATGGTGGGTATCCGCAAAGTATAAATGGTCTTCCGACTCAATTGTCTTGTATTTTCCATGATCCTATGAAGCTCCACATTTTTTTTCTCTTTATCCATGTAGTCCATAGGTTCTACCACTGTTCTCATAGCTTATATTAAAGCTGTTTTTAAGAGTGTTCATCTTGGACCTTCGAATATGAATTTTGTTTTGGAGGTGCATACTAAGCATTGCTTTGAACTAGTTTGAGAACTCTAATTTTTTAAAGTGGCTTTTCTAGCATCAATCTTCTTGGCAAGGAGGTTTTTTGAGCTGCGAACTTGCAGTGTTCCAAGATCAATAGATATATTTTCTATAATGGCTGGGTTTCACTTTTCAGTAAATCCCTTTTTATGTGCAAGGTTGTGTTGGATACTTCTCTTAATCAAAAAATGATGTTGCTCTGCTACTATCCACAAATTCATGTAAAATGAGTTAACAAAATGCATGAGAAATACTGATTGAGAAGTAGTACTCTTTATTCTTGGTTTATATGCATTTTCTTGAATACACAGCTTTTTTTTTTCTCCCTCTCAGATGGTCATATTTAGTGGTTGAAAGCAGGATTTATCAAATAGCAGTGCCGAGTGTTGCTTTTAGTGAAGAGCCACCCATTTAATACAGGTATGTGGAGATGAGTGTGTGCATATTTGTGTATGTGTTAGTGATGCAGGTTAGCAATGTTGAATGTTGTTTTTACAGAACTGTCAGGTTGAACGTATGTGTAGGTTAGAGTTACGGCTAAGCAAGGGGACCGATGTAATATTGTGAATCTTTGGTGTTGCGTTTGTGACTGCGGGTGTTTGGTTTAAGGCTACGTAAAGAATACATTTTGTGGCATTCTTCACACTGATCACTGATGCAGAAGCCTAAGCTATAAGGGTTATATCTGTTATAGGATATAACAGGTGACCAGCTTCCCAAGCTTCAAGGCAACCCAACCCATTAAACAGCTCAAGCTGAACTGACTAAAAGACAGATTTAGGTGCCATTCAGAGCTTTCCTGCCCCCAAAGAGATCAGTCTGCTAGCTTAAAAGGTTGATGGTCAGCTAACTCTGTTCCATTGTGGGGCAAATAAGCTCCCTTCACAGGAAAAAAACATTACTTTTGTTGTTGTTTAAACTAGTTTGCTGTGAAAAGCTATCTTAAAGCTATAGAAAAGCATTTTTATTGACCATCATTGTATTTCTATGTACTTTTAAATGGGAGCACACTTTTTTACCTTTGTGGTTAAAAGTTGTTGAAAGCTACTTTTTCTGTGGAAAAACTAAGTTTATTTTACTTTTAGTTGCTGGGGAAACTATTTAAAGTGCTTTTACTGTGTTATTTTTGTGAAAACAAGTAACTTTTTTGCAACTTTCTTGTTTAATCAATTATTGCTGCTAAGCTTTCCCAGGAAACAAGCACCACTTTCAGCTTGACCATGAAACAAACTGTCGGTCCCTTGGTCAGACATTCTTCCAGACCCAAAAAGAAAAAAAGTAAACTAGTCTCTGCCACCACAACATGCTAGTAAATGGACTCATCCACAGGAGGGAGAGACTGCTATGGCCAGACCTGATTCCTCAGGCCACTCATCTTTTTTCCTTGGATCCCTCTGCTGTTATCTATACAGCCCATCACAGTGGGCAAGTGACAGCCACTGTTGTTTGTCATGAGAGAAGGGGCAGGACTGTGCCTTTGCTTAGCCATAGTGTTGTGCATATCCCCGAGGAAGCTGCTGCTGGTAATACTAGGTTTGTTTGCACCAACTTTTCTGTCAAAAAGGGACTGAAAACTGACTTCTGGCATGGCAGCAACTCAATAACATGCTAGTCCTTGAATCTGTCTGCTCCAAGGGGAAAAAAAGAATTCACCAAGTAAACTGCCCTCTTTTTGACAGCCCTGTCATTCCAAACTGCTAGGTTGCATGTCATAGAAAAGTAGAAAGGAAAAAAAAAAGGGGATATGAGCAGTGTGACGCCCATGCCCTGGCCCAGCAATCAAGGAGCCCCAATCCTCACCACTAACACCAGTGAGGGGCGTCTCAAATAGGAGGAAAGGATAACAAGCACACACAGTAAAGTACAGTTTCCTTTAAGAGCACACAGAGATCACAGTCAGTCTGGGGCTGATCACTCCCTCACTCTCCAGGTCCCCAATAAGACTCCCCACTGGCACAGCTATAGGGTCCAGCTCTCAGCCTAGTGGGCAAGCTAAAACCTCCAGCACCCCCTCTGTCCAACCAGTGCTTCGTGTCCCTGCCCAGGTAGCAGACACACACACTTTGAGAAGAGTTTATACAACCACACAGACACTCCTGGGAAAGGCTGGCACAGGTTCTCCAACTGTTCCCCTTTTTCCCAGACTATACGGTAGTACCAGCTGCCACCACCCACTAATATTTATCAGCTACTCAAAGGCCCTTGAAAGGGTGTTCAATTATTACTGTGTAATATTATTATCCAATTGGTAGTATAGGCCAGGGCTAAAGCTATTGGAGTGGCTTTGTATAATTTTACCAAAGGCATGCAAGTACGCTAAAGAGTTTAAATTATCTCTACAAAAACAGCCACAGTTGAAAGGGTTTAAAAACATTTAATAACACATGGTCAAAACACAAGACAATACATTTTACTACACAGTGCTAGTCAAGAGTTCAGAGATCACAGAGAAATACTTAAAATAATTCAGTAGTACAGTTCTGACATCACAGAAAAACACTTGGTCTAATATTTCTAGTTTCTAGCTATTTCTAAGAGAAAACACAAGTCTAAGATAAACTTACATATAGAGCAAGACAGTGCTGATGAGTTGGATGGTCAAGACAAAAATACTTAATGCTCTCTGTTTTTAAAATCACATTCCTGGTTCACATTACATCATTCTTCACACTTCCCTGGGTTCCCAGGCTAACAGAAACTACATTTACATTCTTCACCTCTGGGCATAAAACAGAACAATAAAGGACAATTATGCATGCAAATTCTGGCCATTAAGTCTGTCCTTACAACAATAGGCAGGATGCCTCACTTCAGACTGACTGACTCCGAGTTTTAACAACAGAGGGTCATAACATGCTTTACTTGGTCAATAGAGTGCACTGTTGTTACATTTTTTTCAGTTCCACATGTAACACTATTTTTACCATTTAAGACAACAAGCCTGTGGTTTACATTAATATTTACAGATGACAGAATTATCTCCAAAATTCTCTCTCTCTAGGCTGACAGCCTTCATCTATCTTCACCCAATCTTCACATATATCCCCCCTGGAGAACTCAAGCTAGTTTTTCAAGTGACCCTTAAGAAACACTGCTTGAGGGAGTTAGGTCTATCTGAGTATACCTTACCCTGTTCCCTGTCTCGAGAGCCCATCTGCATTGACATTGCTAATCCCACTGCGGTGCTGCATGGACATATCATATCCTTGCTACCCCAGGCTCCATCTTAGCAACTTGGCATTTTGCTGGCTGGCTCTGTTTAACCATGTTAGGGGGTTGTGATTAGTCATAACAGTGAATTTCCTTCTATACAGATAAGGCTGAAATTTCTGCAGTGCCCACACTATGGCTAGACATATGGCTAGACATTCCTTTTCTACAGCTGCATAGCATTCCTACCTGGGTTGGAGCCTATGGCTGAAATAAACCACTGGGTGCTCTTCCCCTTCTGAAGAAATCTGGCTAAGTACAGCCCCCACCCCATGGTTCAAAGCATCCACCTGCATAACAAATTCTTTGCTATAATCTGGACTGGCTAACATGGGGGGGGTCTTCCTAGAGCTTCTTTAAGCATCTGGAATGCCTGCTCACATGCTGGGGTCCACACTATCTTATCTGGCCTGTTCTTTCTTGTCAGGTCTGTGAGGGGAGCAGCTATGGTACTATAACTGAGGATGAACTCTCTGTAGTACTCTGCTGTCCCTAAAAATGCCCTCACCTGCTTTTTAGCAACAGGTGCAGGCCATGCCTGACTGGCTTCCACTTTCGCAGGTTCTGGCATTATCTTACCACTCCCCATTCTATGCCCTAGGTAGGAGACCTCTGCCATACCCACCTGACATTTGCTCAGCTTAATGGTCAATCCTGCCCTCTGTAGTCTGCTCAGCATCTCCCTGACATGCTGAAGGTGCTCTGGCCAGGAATGGCTGTATATGGCAATATCATCTAGGTAAGCAAGGGCAAACTCTCCTGCTCCTGCTAGGATATGATCTACCAGCCTCTGGAAAGTCACTGGGGCATTCTTCATCCCAAAGGGCATCTTTGTGAACTCATACAAGCCAAAAAGAGTCACAAAGGCAGACTCCTCTCTAGCACTGGGAGTCAAGGGCACCTGCCAGTAACCCTTGGTAAGATTAATGGTTGTAAGATACTTAGCCCCACCCAGCTGCTCTAGGGCCTCATCTGTCCTAGGCATGGGGTAAGCATCCGACTCTGTGTGACTATTTAATTTCCTGTAGTCCACACAGAACCTGCTGTTGCCATCCTTCTTTGACACCAGTACCACTGGGAAGGCCCAGGGACTGTTGGACTCTTGAATCACCCCTAGTTCCAACATCTCCTGTACCTCCTCCCTCAGAATCCGTTTGACTCTCTCAGGCACTCTATAAGGGGCCTGCTTAATAGGCCTTTGGGGTCCTGTGTCCACCTGTTGCTGCCCCAGGTGGGTGCACCCTGGTTCCCCAGTGAACATGTCCCCAAATTCTGGCAACACTGCTCAGATTTCTCGAACCTGGGTAGGAGATAGCTGCTGGGACATTGCTACCCCTTCCACTGAGGTGTCAGCCCGAGCCTCACTGAGGAGATCAGTCCCCAGATCTCCCTCAGACTCCTCCTGAAAGCCACTGCAAATGCTCAGCACAAGGGCCTCCCTATCATGGTAATGTTTTATCATGTTAACATGGTACAATTTGTGCCCCTGCCATCTGCCTAGCAGGTCCACCATGTAGTTAACATCACTTACCTTTCTTACCACCTTGTAGAGTCCCTCCCAACCTGCTTGCAGTTTGTTGTGTCTGACAGGAATGAGAATTATTACCTGCTGCCCCACAGCATACTCTATAGCTCGAGTATTCCTGTAATACCACACCTTTTTCTGTTGTTGGGCTTCTGTCAGGTTCTCCTGGGCCAGACCCATGAGTTCCCTGAGCCTTGTCCTGAGGTTTAGGACGCATGCCACAACAGACACCTTGTGAGACTCATACTCACCTTCCCATTCATCTCGAATTAAATCTAGAGGTCCTCTCACCCTATGCCCATACAGCAACTCAAAGGGTGAAAAAACTGTGGATTCCTGGGGAACGTCTCTGTAAGCAAACAGATGGGGAAAATATTTGTCCCACTACCTCTTAAATTGATCTGCATATGCCTGTAGCATGGACTTGATTGTAGAGTTTATTTATTTTTTTTGACAAATCCTTTTTATTGTATTTTTCACAAATACATAATAAAAGTGAAAGTACAAAATGATTGCAGACAATACAGCATGTAATACATAATTGAGTAAAGGTATTCAAACTTTCCAAAGAAAAAAGTTTAAACATTTGCAAGATACTTTACGATTTACAATTGAGATGGTTACAACATATCTAGGGATTACTTAGTGCAGAGTTATGCTGAGGACGTTGACAATTAGGATTGTATATGCAGTAAACCTTTAATTGTCTGGACTGGAAGAAAAAGAAAAAAGAAAACAAGAAAAAAAGAGAAAAAAAAAAGAAAAAACTTTATTTCCAAAACCTACAGAAAAAAATATTTACATTATATACAATGATGGAAGCCATCCTTTTGTTGAAACACAGAAGTGTGTTTTCTATATCAGTGATACAACTATTTATGTTCAATAACATAGAGGATTTATTTTAAATCAGCCACCTACTTGACATTGAATTTTAACTAAGTATTCTGTATGTTAATCAAAATTGTCTCTAGGAGAGAATTCCAGTACGTTTGGAAGTATAATCTTTTTTTAATACTTTTAGTAGCTAGTTTGTGAGAGGTGATATATTTAACTGCCATTTCTTTAAAGTTGTTCCCTGAGATGTTTTTGCTATTGACCCAATTCTTAGCTATATAGAATTTAAGTAGTGCACTTATTGCAACTATTGATTGTAGAGTTTAACCTCTCAACAAGGCCATTAGTCTGGGGACGGTAGGGGGTGGTCTTCATGTGCTTCACCCCACAGGACTTCCACAGACAAGCCAGCAGGTCTAACATGAAATTGGCACCTCTGTCAGTCAGTATTTCTTTTGGGAAACCTACCCTGCTGAAAATCTCTAACAAAGCATTTGCCACCTTCTCTGCCTCAATGGAGGACAAAGCCACCACCTCAGGGTATCGTGTAGCATAATCCACTACCACTAGGATATACTTTTTCCCTGTGGAACCTGGGTACTCAGAGGACCCACAATATTCATAGCTACCTTCTAAAATGGCCCCTCAATCACAGGCAAAGGCATCAAAGGAGCTCTCACCTTGTCTCCTGCCTTGCCTACCTTTTGGCACTGCTGGTTCAGAGATATATTTCTATGTGATTTATACACAGAATATATGGTTTCTCATTGGATAGAATGTATTTGTTGATAGTAATTTGTCAGCGTTAGTATTCTGTATATGCTCGCAAGTTTTAGTACCTGTTTTATTCCATGGTCAAGGTGCTTGATTCCATATACTAACCTTGAGACTATTATATAAATCATACTTTGTTTTATACCGGACTATAATAAATGTATGTTTTTTAACATAAATCATAGTTAGGAGCTTTTTTAGGGCGTTTTCTATGATGGTTCATGTCATGTTTTTATGCAAACTTCTCATACAAACTTATTGAGCAAAATATATAGGGTTGCTTTATCTGGAGCTTGATGCTGCTCTTGCTGCAAAGGTTTTAAATTGTTCTAAATTGTTTCATTTGTTTAATTGAATGATTGATCAAGTGTATTATTTAATTAAAGAGAAATGACTCAGTGTGTATATATAAGCACAGCTCAGCAGAACACTTTTGTTAAGGATCTTAAGAAGCGTGTTTGATACACGTGAAAGCGCTTGTCCGAAATAAATTATTCCATTTATTGTGGTGGTCAGACTCCAGTGTGTTACTTCATTCATCTATCTTTCATATTTCTTTGGAGCAGACCTTTGGGTAACAGCAACTTTGTGTTTTTACTAGTTTCATTGCCTTATTTTGGTCGCTGTATCCACATGATGGATAACACTTCAATTGAGTTGGACTATGTACTGGAGAGGACAGATTTGAAGAGGAGGTGGGAGACACTTATGGACAAGAGAGACAACCCGTTTTTATCGATGGAACTCTCTACAACAGGTTCAAACAACATTAATACCAATAATGAAAATGTACATGATTTCAATGTGACTTTAAAAGAATTAGAAAACATGCTCTATAAATTACAAAGGTTCTCTTGGCAGAGAAGACATTTAGAGGCATGTTTACATTTCAAAGTTGTGCCAAGAGGCATGAGGGTTCTCTGCATGCCCACCTATGGCAATAACCATCCAGACCTGTTAAAAAGGTGGCAGCAGATGAACCTAGAGTTGAGTTACAACTACATGAGGCTACTGATAGACTATTTCACTCCAATGGAGAACGAACTGAATAGTAGAGCTGAAACCCTGTATAATGACATTACTGAAAAGTTTAAAGGGGCGATGTTTGAGCAACGTCTTGATATAGTACTTAATCAAACCTCTTCCTATGGGGAGAGATTACAACAGATAAAGCTGTGCAAACTGCTACGAGACTATTTTGATTTTATCAATAGTCAAGTTTTCGTTTGGCCCAGGAATAGAGATAATAGGGACAACGAATTAGTGTCCTCTACTAACATTGGTACACGCGATGTACCCTCTAGCAGACCAGACATTTCTCCTTTAATTTCAACAGCCACAGCACCAGGCATATCTACGTCATCAATAGGAGTTGCTCCTTCCTCTATACCAGAAACCGAGAATACACCGCCACCTAATCAGTTGTCCCTTCAACGCTCTACTACGCTGAATCCAGGAGCTAAACCGAAGATAGCTCAAAGTAATATAGAGCGTTTTTTACCGCTCCCTGTACACAATCAGCATGTCATGAGAGGCAGGTCCGACAGCAGAGGGAGAACGAAGAGGAAGTATTCGGGGGAACAACAGGACCGGAGAGGACGCATGAGAGATGGAGCAGTTTAGTAGTTAACCTCTCTAACTACACACTGACTTCAACAGACTATGAATTGTTGAATCATGGTCTAAACTACATCCCTGCACAGGTCAGTAACTTACCTGAAGTTCTCACAGACTTGAGACTTTTTATTCGAAATATATCCTTGAAGTTGTTTTTCAATAAGAATAGTAGCATTGATGGTTCTGCAAATAACACTGTGAACACTGGTTTTAAAAAGAAGAGTGTGTTCACGCCAGCTCCACCGCCTGTTGCAGAATGTTTTCTGAAGATTTGTGAAGGAGAATTCTACAAGTATTATTATGACTATAAACACACTGCGATGTATTTTAACACTTACACTAAAGAATGGGACAGTATTTATTCTCTGAAACGAGCAGGTGATTTAGTTGTAAAATCTGCTGACAAAGGAGGAGCCATAGTTTTACTAGATACTGATGTTTATATTAAAGCCATGCTAGAATTGTTGAATGAAGCGGCTACCTACAAACCAATAAGCTATACAGAGTTTGAGAAAGTTGTCTATACTGTACATCAAGAATTATATGACTATGTAATGTGTAGACAAATTGATTATGATTTATATCAATACTTTTCATTGTGAAGCCCAGAATACCCTATATCAAAGGCTTACCTAAAATACACAAGGGCCTTTTCCACCTCCCATGAGACCCATTGTGGTAGGCCAGGGATGGGTTACGGAGACACTATCTGCATACTTAGAGAAAAAACTCAGACCCTTAGTCTCTGACACTAGCTCAATTCTGAAAGACACTTATGAACTCCTAGAGCATTTAAACAATTTCTCCAAAGATACAACAGAAGAGTATGTTTTTGTGACACTAGATGTGAAGAATTTTTTCACTTCTATACCGAATACATTCGGGTTAGAAGCTCTAAGGTTGGTCATAAATAGAAGTCACAAGTTTAGCACAAGTGAAGAAACTTTGCTATGTGCGATTATGGAACTTGTGCTCACAAACAATGTTTTCAAATTTAGAGACCAGCTATATTTACAGCAGTGGGGGGTGGCCATGGGCACCCCCGGCGCTAATACACACGTGAATTTAGTGATGTTACATTGGGAGCGGGCTTTTCTCTTTACTCATGACAGCTTCAAGAAAATTAGTCTTTACAAAAGGTTTGTGGATGATGTACTTTTGTTTTGGCATGGCAGTATAGATGAACTTCTCTCCTTTGTTCAGTATTTAGAATCAACCACAGATTTTCTAAAATTCACAGTGAACCATTCACCTCACAGTATAGACTTTCTAGATATAACTATTTCTAAGGGTGTACAGCATACCATTGAAACAACTGTTTTTAGGAAAGAGTGCTGGAGGAACACACTACTTCAATATAATAGTATGCACCCCAGGTTTGTCTTTGATAGCATAGTCAAAAGCCAGTTTATCAGAATCAGAAGACTGTGTAAAACAGAGGATGAACTACACAAACAGGGCCAATTTTTAGAAGACTGCTTCATTGACAGGGGCTATGATGCAGTGAAAGTAGAGGATATTAAAGATAATATTTTATATGCTAGGAAAACAACCAGCAGAAATGCTAGAGCCAACAAACATTCTAATCATTCTAGAAGGATTTTTGACAGTTTTAGAGTAAGACTCAATTTGAGATATACTAGTGATATTAAACACATTAGAGATGTTATTTTCAGGAATTGGCACATTCTCTTAACAGATCCACGAATAGCAGAGCTAGTAGGTCCTACACCTTCCTGTACATATCGTAATAGTAAGAATCTTAGTAGGCTACTATGCTTTGAACCATGCAACTCTAATAAGAGATCTAGAGCACACAAGGACAAGAGACTAGGTACATTTCCCTGCATGAAATGCAGCATATGCATTATGATCACGAATGATCAACTATTTGAACATCCTACATTAACTTACAGGTTCGAACCACATTTTTTAGCTACATGTGATGACAGGAACTTGATATATTTAGCTACTTGCCAAACATGCAGTGCATTTTATGTTGGAATGACAACTAGGACTCTAAAAGAAAGGATACAGGAACATGTTAATGACATTAAGAAATGCGATATCAAAAATGCCTTAGCGAAACACACTATGAATAATCCAGGACATTCTTTTGTTTTTAGGGTCCTACAGGTGGTTACACCCTGTGTGAGAGAGGGAGACATTTTTAATGATTTAGAGCAAGTTGAGCTTTCCTGGATCTTTAGACTTAAGGCTCAATATGACCCAGGATTAAATCAATATGTGAGTATAAGAGCTCCACTGAAAGCACGTAGTGCTAAATAAAAGTTTCCTATAGTTGTTTTGGAAGCATGACCTATTTTCTGGTAGGCACCCTGACAATAATAGAATGCCTCTCATAGTTGAGCAAGCCGTGGAGAATAATGTCAGGGGTTTTCCTATTTTTGCATAGCATAACACAACATTTATATTATGCTTCATCCTGGGAATACACACATACATATATATGTTAGAATAGTATTTTTAGTGGCTTTTTTATCACATATCTGCACCTTATATATAAATGCATTGATCTTTAATATATAAGATAGTAGCATAATCTATATATGTACATATATGTTTACTGTATGATTAATTGAGTTTAGAGTTTTATTCTTTTATATTGTCATGAGATTTCTTAAATATGCATTTATATTTTTCACATAATCCATTACATTTTACAATTGATTCTTGAATATTAGATTTTATTTTTGTGGGTGGATTGTTCTTATTCTTTCAGTTAATCAATTCATTCCACCACCTGTTATTCATTTATACATTTATTCATCTGTTTATACGTTAGTCATTCATGAATGTTATGCTGAAGCTCTGACTGGTACAGCTATTTTTACAGTCATTTTGAATAGACATGTACAGATATTCAAACTTACACTCATATACTATGAATATTTCTATACACATGTTTATGAATTTATAACATGTTTACAAGTTATTCTATAATATGGGCAATGTTTTGTATTTACATATGTTAGTATATGCTTGTCTATTGAATTTCATTGACTCTGTATTACAGCTTTTTACATTTGCTAATTTTTATGTTCATTTATACTTATGCTTGCAGTCAGTTGTCTAGATTTTTATCATATATTTGTTGATTCACACATACTGAACTTCTACTATTTATGCGCCGAACCTGTTTTTGAGGTATATTGTGTTAACCTATATAAGTTTCGAATTGTTTCTTAAGTCGACTGCGTTTTTATATTATTTATATGCACAAGCACTTTATTTATTAAAGCATGAGAAGGTTGCTCATTCCATTTGAAGAGGGTTCAACAAATATAAGTTTTTTATATTTATATTTATATTTGTTCTAATGTTTTACACCACATGATCATTGATTACAACGGTTGTGTTCCTCATACGACAGTTTTTATATTTGTATGAGTTACATTTTTTGGTTCAGAGATATATTTCTATGTGATTTATACACAGAATATATGGTTTCTCATTGGATAGAATGTATTTGTTGATAGTAACTTGTCAGCGTTAGTATTCTGTATATGCTCACAAGTTTTAGTACCTGTTTTATTCCATGGTCAAGGTGCTTGATTCCATATAATAACCTTGAGACTATTATATAAATCATACTTTGTTTTATACCGGACTATAAAAAATGTATGGTTTTTAACATAAATCATAGTTAGGAGCTTTTTTAGGGCGTTTTCTATGATGGTTCATGTCATGTTTTTATGCAAACTTCTCATACAAACTTATTGAGCAAAATATATAGGGTTGCTTTATCTGGAGCTTGATGCTGCTCTTGCTGCAAAGGTTTTAAATTGTTTCATTTGTTTAATTGAATGATTGATCAAGTGTATTATTTAATTAAAGAGAAATGACTCAGTGTGTATATATAAGCACAGCTCAGCAGAACACTTTTGTTAAGGATCTGAAGAAGCGTGTTTGATACACGTGAAAGCGCTTGTCTGAAATAAATTATTCCATTTATTGTGGTGGTCAGACTCCAGTGTGTTACTTCATTCAAAGGCATCAAAGGAGCTCTCACCTTGTCTCCTGCCTTGCCTACCTTTTGGCACTGCTCAAAGGTCCTGCAGTACCCTGTTACATCTCTGGATATTCCAGGCCAATAGAAGTTCTGCATGATACACCTCTTTGTACGTTTTATGCCCATATGACCTGCAAAGGGAATATCATGGGCTATGGCTAGAAGTGACAGACGGTACTACCAACTACTGTAATTTCTCACCTTCTATCCCTCCCTCAGGGGTCCACTCTCTGTATAGTAACCCTTTGTCCCAGTATACAGATTCCCCCTTTCCTTGAGAATCAGGTGCCTCCCTAGCTACCTGCCTCAGGCCTTGAAATGTAGGGTCTGAGAGCTGAGCCTGTCTCAACTCTCTTCTTGTAACCGAGTTTTAACATCAGAGGGTTACAACATGCTTTACTCGGTCAGTAGAGTGCACTGTTGTTACATTTTTTTCAGTTCCACATGTAACACTATTTTTACCATTTAAGACAACAATCCTGTGGTTTACATTAATATTTACAGATGACAGAATTATCTCCAAAATTCTATCTGGCTAGGCTGGCAGCCTTCATCTATCCTCACCCAATCTTTACAAGCAGGAACAGGTCAAATTCTGGAATTGCAAGGTAGTAATGATGCCGTGGGTAAAAATATCACTTTGGCTGTGATCTGGTCAGCGATAAAAGACCTGAAACAGGCCATGTGGAAAAATCTCTTAAGTTAGAAGAAATTGGAAAATAACCAAGAAGGCTTTGATGAGCTTTCAACTATTATCCAGGATCTGATTGAGGAGAATACAGAACTACAAGCAAGGATAAAAGCAATGGCAGCAAAGGATGACTGTATGGAACATAAGCTTATGGATCCAGAGGATCGTGCAAGAAGAAAAAAAAAACATTAAAATCAGTGGCATAGCAGAAGGATGGGAAACAGTAGATTGTAACAGGTAGGTCTGAGAATGAATCACTAGCTGGACCAATATAGGTGAGAGAGAGAGAGAGGGGGCAACACTGAGAGGGCAGATAGGACAATGTGGTACCTAACATCAAATGGCAGGAGACAGACTGATAATCATAAGATTTTTGTCATACAAACTGAAAGAAAAAGTCCTGCAGAAGGCATGGGAACCAGGGCAAAGGTTGATAGTAAATTATAAGAATGTTCTTGGAACAAGACTGCATATGAAACGAGAAAGAAGTGGAATACTTTCTCCCCAGCAATAAGATTGTGCAAAGAAGTGTGTCTGTTGAGGCTTCTAAATCCTGCAGTCTTCAGAATGTTTTAAATGGTACTACTTGGACATTGACTGACCCTAAAGCATCACCAAATATACTCCAACAACCAGTTAATTTAAGGAGTATACTGCAGGATGCAGAGCAGCAACAAGGATCAAATGGGGACAGAAAATAATTGAAGAAAACAGCAACTGGATAATGTGGAAGGGAAATGTTTCTGCTATTGCAAGATCAACAGTGGCTAAGGGAGAAGGCAACTCTGCTAAAACAGGCAAGGAGACAAAACAATAAAGAGTAGTAGCTAAATTAATAGCATGCACAGAAGAGAATACTTGCATTGCAACCACTAGCTGTTGATTTTGCTAAACTATGAATCTGCTGCCATAGTGAAGTTGTGGATTACTGTATGAACATGGATAGTTTGAAGGGAAAATCATTCAGTTAAGTGCTGCACTTTGCTAAACTGCAATGAAAAATTTCATGAACTGAATGTTTGGGGCAATAAGTGAAAGGAACATGATAAAAACTTGGTTTGACAAAGAGTGATTATGTTTCACAATTAATAGACTTACAAAAGCAACTTTGATGATAATGTTAGGTTAAAATGTACAATGTAGTAGATGTTGGTGCCATAAAACAAACTGAAGTAAGTGGCCTGGGTAACTCAGTAATGGGTACTGAACACCTGTTTGATAATAAGTAGTAGATATGAGCAAGTCATTAAAATATTAAAAGACTTAAGGTACTTAGTAAAAAAAACATGAAGGGATTATATATAGGTTTATATCTTCATATGAGATTACTAGGCTAATAGCATAAGTGCCCTTACTAGACTAGCCACAATTACCCAATTTTCAGTCCAAGTAGGTCAATGAAAGGTGTAGTGACTGTGAATTGCCTCAAAATCATTAATCTCTACACACATAGTTTCACAGTTGCCAAGTCGGGAATTAGAACTCCTACCTAACTAGTATGTTACACTACAGTATTATGCAGTTATCACACACGCTGTAGAGCTGATAGGGCTGCCCTTGTCCAAAGGGTTACTTCAAGGTGACTGACATCAGCAGGCTTGCTAAAGTAGGGCAATGGGAGGTGTAGTGACTGTGAATGGCCTCAAAATCATTAATCTCTCTCTCTCTCTCTCTATATATATATATATATATATATATATATATATATATATATACACACACACACAGTTGCCATGTCTCGGATTAGAACTCCTACCTAACTAATATATTACACTATAGCATCACACGCACTACAGAGCTGATAGGGCTGGCCCTTGTCCAAAGGGTTACTTCAAGGTGACTGACATCAGCAGGCTTGCTAAAGTAGGGCAATGGGAGGTGTAGTGACTGTGATGGCCTCAAAATCATTAATCTGTACACACACACACACACTTGCCATGTCTGGGATTACAACTGCTACCAAACTAGTATGTTATACTATAGCATTACACAGTTATCGCATGCACCATGGAGATGATAGGGCTGACTCTTTTCCAAAGGGGTATTTCAAGGTGATTGACATCAGCAGACTTGCTAAAGTAGGGCAATGGGAGGTGTAGTGACTGTGAATGGCCTCAAAATCATTAATCTCTAAACACACACACAGAGTTTCACAGTTGCCATGTCTGGGATTAGAACTCCTACCTAACTCATATGTTACACTATAGCATTATGCAGTTATCACAAGTACCACAGAGCTTAAGGGGCTGAGAATTGGCCAGAGATTTATTTCAAGGTGACTGACATCAGCATGAGTGCTAACATAGACAATGGGAAGTGCAGTGTATGTGAATGGACCATAAACGATTCCTCTGGAAACACACATACAACGCTTCGTCACACACAACTTTACATTTGACAGGACTGGGTATACAAATGCTAGATGAATACTGATTTGTACTATCATGTTACACAGTTATCACAAGCACCACAGACACTATAGGGCTGAGAGCTACCAAAAGCAAATGTCTACAGTGATTAACATCGACACATCATGTGATATTGGCCAATTGGATGTGTGGTGGGTGGGACAGGCCTCCTGATGGCAATCTCTTTATCACTGTCTGACTCTCTCTTCCCCTCATCTGTGTGTGTGTGTGTTTATGTTGGACCTATTATAGTGTGTTGGCCTTGGATATGTGTGAGTATTCCTATCCAATGTGTGTACAAATCATGAACGATGTGCAATGTGATGTGTGTGCACAGACATCTGCGACTGACAGATCTGTATAGTCCACTGTTGTTGTCAGACATGGGCTTCATTTCTCTAAGTGTAGGAGCATGCCTAGTATGACCTTCTGTATTGAGTGTGTGAGGAGCATGCCTATATGACCTTCTGTATTGTGCGTGTGAATCCATTCCAAGTAAGTTGTACTCCAGTGCAGGATTTTGTGTTCTACACCTATAGCTAGTAACCTGTTTCTGCAGGATATCTGCAGATAGGTAGACAATATGGAGTCACAATGGGCGAAAGATAGTGGGATACTGTAACTATTGTGTCTGTGCTGCTTGTGTTACATGGTTGGTTTAGCAGAGATATTCAGACATATGTACTGTTTTACGCTGTGATGTATTATGTCATCAACTACTGACAGATATACTTATTTTCTCACAGTTATTTCCTGGGAAATACAAGATGAATGAAGTTGTGTCCAGTATTGTGGTCTACAGCCTACATATTCTTGCACACTCATGCCATTCTGGAGGGGTAGCTGCAGACACTTACTGATGGGTCTGTGTAAATGGTCCAGCACCTTTGGATTGTGGTGGCTGAGGATCCCCTGCTTGTACATCTATTGACATAACAGAATGGCCATATCCTGCTGTGGCCATACCTCTCAGCTGTACAGGTTCACCCAGAGTCAGGGCTCATATATCTGGTTGGTTCCCCTTCACATTGTGGTTTACGAGCAGGTTTGTAGCCACCCATTACTGGGCTTGCAGGCAGGGGCACATATCAGAGTTTCAGACTTCACACACCCCATGGCATCCATGCTTCTAGATCCCCCACTATGTTATTATATCCTCTTCCTAACATTATGCAAGTGATATCTGAAAAGTAACCCTATAGTTGTCCCTTTACCCCAGCAGTATTTAGGGGTTGGTCCACAGTTCATGCAGTAGAACATAGTGGGCATGCTACTGGGATTTGATGACATGGCCTTGCATTTGAGTTCTGTGGCCTGTGTTATGTTGTTAGTAGGGACACCATGAGATAACATACATTGGCAGTATGGGTTAGGCACAGGCCTTTGACAGAGGACTGTAGGGCATTTGGTAGTAATGCAGGCTATCTGTAACAGGCCAGTGCATTCTGTCACTCCTACAGTCCCAGGCTGCAAGCCACTGGATTCCCCTGAGGGTGACAGGGTAAGTGTGCAAGGTGTTAATGGCAATAGTTCTTGTCCATATTAATCCATTGTTCTTGATACTGGCAGGGTGCAGCTTACAGCTAGAGACACACCTGCATGGGACACCTCTTCAGCATGCTGCATTCTGTGGGTATTCCCATACAGAAGTAGGAGTCATACTGTACTCATTCCCAACAGCAGGATATGACCTGTGATCATACCTCCCAACTGTGCTGAATTACTCAGTTTTTACTGGGTTTTGGGGTTCAAATGAAGGGGTTCCACGATTCCAGAGTGCCACCCCTTCATTTCCATTTTCTTTTGTTTTTTAATGCTTTTTAATTTTCATGCTGTTAAAGCTGGCACGATGATGTCAGCTCCATCAGGTCTACTAGACTGTCAGAATTGAGCTCAAGCAATTCTGGCTGGCCTGGCTGCTCAAATCCGAGCAGGAATGGCAACGTTGCTGTTACAGCAGTAGTAAGGAAACTAATGGCAATGTCAAGCATGGGAATGGTTGCTGTTACAGCACTATGAAGACTCCAAGTAAGGAACAGAATCAGACCAACTCTGCAGAAGTAAGTAAGGAAACATTCAGAGGTGTGTGTGTGCGCGCGCTCTTTTACTGTACTGTTTTCATTTTGTATCTGGTTTTGTAGAGGTTTTACTGATAGACACTGTAGCTATGGGTAGTAAAGTAAATACATAAACCCAATTTCCTTAAGCACCAGACATTCCTGCTTCTTCCCCAAGGAATCTACTAATTTTACAGCAATTTCCAATTTCTTACTTAGTTTAGACAGGTGAAAGTCAATGATGAGGCAACAACAAAGACAGAAATGATATTTGTAAATATTTGGCTATTCTAAAGCAGGACATCTGCACTGTAAGCATTTTTAATTTGGTAAAGATGGTAGAAAGCATGGAATTTAGTTTATGTTATCCTGAAAACAGACTTCTGGTTAGTGACCTGTTCAGAAGCCATACTGACTTCTCACCTGTTTTTCTGCAGCTTGGTTTGCATAATTTTGAGGCAGGTAGATACATGCATACTAATAAATGTGTGCAGTACAGGCTTCCTGAGGAATTGTTAAATGCTAATATTTTACAACAAACACAAGGAAATAAATATGTGTATCTGTGTAAATGTATTTGTTTTGCTTGCACATACATTATTGAACAAATAATGAAGAAAATTAATTATACAGAGAAGTCTGTAAGATCATTTCAAGTGCATTGAATAAGCCACTGTTTTCAACTAAGAGTTGAGAGCTATGGTGAGAAGTGAGAACTGAAATTGTATTTCCCTATTATTGGCTATGTTTGTCCAGGTGTTTTTGTGCTAATAGTTTGAGAGCTATGGTGAGAAGTGAGAACTGAATTTGCATTCCCCCATTATTGGCTTTGTTTGTCCAGGTTTTTTGTGCTAAGAGGTTAAGAGTTGTGGTGAGAAGTGAGAAATGAATTCACTAAATGATAGCCATTAAGGTTTAGTCTTCCTGTTTTTCAGGAAGCTGCTGATTTGGCATAGCGGTATGTTGCTCTGACTTTAGTGTATAGGGTCCTGGGTTCAAGTCTTGCTTGGGAAATGTATGGTGGTAACACAACATTTTATTCTAGCAACTTTACAAAATTATACAAGCAATGTTTAAAATGTGTCCCTGGTAAGCCCCTAGCTACCACCACTTGTAAGCTTTGTCCAGGTTTTTTAATGCTAAGAGCTGAGAGCTATGGTGAGAGGTGAGAACTGAATTTGTATTCCTCTATTTTATTCTAGCAACTTTACAAAATTATACAAGCAATGTTTAAAATATGGCCCTGTTTTTTGACCACCGCCCCCCCCAAAAAAAAAAAAGAAATTAAAAATAAGTGCAAGATGCCTATGGCTTACACTACTGTCATTCTGTTTATAGCGTGGCTGTGGAAATTGACTTTTATGATGGAAATGTTCTGAATTGGGCAGTTTTGTCATTATTGGTTTATGCATTTTGTTTCATTGCCTACAGTACAGCCTACTGGAAAATGTTAAAACAATAAATTTAAAATGCGCTCTGTCTAATACGTGTGCTGCATTATACAAGGAATATAATTTAATAAATTCAGGAAGGTGTATCAAAGAAAAAAACACATGTATGTTTTTTGTTTTGTGTGCAAGGGGTCACTGATTTGAAAACAGCCCAAAGGTAATCTTTATCCACCACTGGCCAGATGCATTTTCTTTGGATGTGGTGTGGGTTTCAATGCTGTTTCAATGAATGTGAGATTCAAGGGCAGAGAAGTTTTAATGCCAAGTCTATTTTCATTGTGAGACAGTATTGCTTTGTTTACCCTGGTGCCCTGCAGAGTTCTACAGCAGCGGAGAGACAAAAGAGAGACTTAGTAGTGATTAAGTATAATTTTTCTGTATTTTCTTGCTGCCTTTAGCTAATTCTGCCTAAAACATCGATTTGCTAGAGTTTCTGTGATTTAAAAAGCTTGTTCAGCTACATATTGTACTTATTTTACTGCCTGCACTTCAACAAAGTATTTTTTTAATTTAAATTGCCTGTTTAACTGTTGTAGGCTACACACGCGAGTGTGATAGCCATTTCTGTGCATTTAAAGTGTTTGTTTGATTGTATCTGCTTTATTTTCTAACAAAAAAAACCAAAAAAAAATACTTGTTTTCCAACCTTTCTAAGCTAGTATAGTCCAGTTTTCAGGTTAGTGCTGAATTCAGGGCTGTGTTACAAGTTTCTGCGTTTGCCCATACCTTACCTGGATAGAAAGACTTTTCTCTGTTCACTGTGAGAGGGAGCATTGAGCAGCCTATCTGTCCCTGGAGGAGTGATTTCAGCCTAGAAATTAGTAGTTTATTGCCCATTTTGGGATAATTTCTATCTCTTTAATTTCCCTGCGATAAAACCTGCATTTGTGAGGTTATTGCGCTAGTATACAGTTCAGTAAGCTCCTGCCTGGTGCCCTGCAGAGTTCTACAGCAGCAGAGAGACAAAACACAGATTTTGGGTCATAGGTGGGTACTAGGCTGCCGAAGGCATTTATAAGCCTGAGTACTAGACTATCTGCCGAAGGCATTTATAAGCCTAGCCAGAATGTGTTGGCTTTCGCCGCCCCCTTAGATTAGTTCCCTGTCCCTCTGTCCAGCAGAGCCACTGAAATGATCACTGAGGTAAACTTTCTGTTTCCCATCCACTTGTCAAGGTTTCTTTTGAAGGGTGTTAGCGAGGAGCTCTGCCTAATGTAGATTGGGATCTTGTTCCAATGCATGGGAAGTCTCTGGGAGAGGAATCTATCCCTCCAGCACATCCTATTTATTGTTGTGGTGAGGTTTAGATCCCTAGAGCATGTGGCTCAAGGGGATATGGTTTTCTTCAGGTGGAGCATGTCCATCAATTCTGGGTTGGACATGGCCTTGCATGTCAAGCAGAAATCACCTCTGCGTAGGCAGTATGCAACAGAGTACAACTGTAGTTTCTTCAGTCGAGCTGCATAGGGCATCTGTTTGAGGCCATTGATCCTCTTGGTGAGGTACTTCTGTGGTCTTTCCAGCTGTTGCAGGTTTCTTGTAAGGTACATCCCAAATGGGGCATTGTACTCTAAGATGGGTCTGATGAGTGATGAGTAGAGGGGCACAATGATCTCTTTTGATTTGGATGTGAACCCTTTTGTGATTAGGTGGGCCACGTAGAAGGATTTTCTAACCACTTTGGCAATGTGATTATCAAAGGTGAGATTACTATCTACTTGGGTCCCCAGATCCCTTATTACATCTTCCATATTTAGGGGACTACCACCTATGTGGTAGTTTGTGGCTACTTTGTTTTTTCCAAAGGGGATGACTATGCACTTTTTGGCATTTAGCTTGAGGCCATGATTTTGACACCAGGTATACATCTCAGTGAGACCCTTTTGGAGGATGTTTGTGTCAGCTGGAGAGTCAATTATAGCCCCTAGTTTGCAGTCATCTGAGAACTTGGTCAGCCATAGTTAACTGGTTTAGAGTTGGACCTAGCTCCCGCAACTCTCACCATGTGGTTTTTTGTCCGTGAGCCAGTTGGCAACCCATCTTGTGATTTAGGGGTTTATAGCTGCGAGAAAACGGACCAAGTAATGCTTTCTACTCCTGTCTTTCTTTTCTTGACTTCTATATCCAAACGTACACAGCAGCGTGTTGCTTCAATAACAAAAATATTTTATTAAGCGATACCAACTCCAGTGAAATTTGGTTAAAACAGCAAAGATAAATGCTTTTCGTTTTCAAAATTGGTAAAACTTTTTCAAACAGCTTAATCTCCGCCCCTTCCTCCTTTTTATACCATTCATGTTGTCACATAACATTAAAGTTACAACACAACTTAAATCAAAATAAACTTTTGAAGTTCTAAAAAGTAATTTTTTAAAAATAAGAAAAGATAAAACAAAATGAAATAAAATAGGCCAACGTCTTTACAATGGTAGGTGAGTAGGTACAGAAAATTGTAATTCACATTCTTAGCTTACATAGAATTAACTTTCAACAAGTTGGGCAAGTATAAGCTAAGAATATATTCTTTATAACTAGTGTTCGGTAATTAATGTTGTAGTTTGAACACAACACTTCATTTGGTACATTATGAGTGTACCAATGGGCAGTAGCTTAAGAAGTATTACTACCGATAATTCAGAGCTCTATAATAAGATCGAAATGGTTAAATTAGGCAGGTGGTGAGATATACCAATAAGTGTATTAACACAATGTATTTTTTTTTATAAATATGTATTTACATATTTCAGAGTTTATGTTTAACAACGTGTAATAGGGTTAAGGGTAAGAAAGTGTAGAAGAGTGGTTATTATTAAAATATGAATAGTATTCTTTAACGTATATTAACTTAGTGCAATACACATTTCAAACCTTTAATAAGGTTTTATTAATATGTTAAGGGGGAACACTATGTAGTTTAATGTAGTAGATAGGGTATATTACTTATATTTTTAAGAAATGAAATTACACAAGTTTAAGCGCTTAACAGAAGTTATCGCAGCAAAAATGCACACATAAAACCATGCGTGGTGTAAAGCGCAATGATGGAATGGAGAGAACATATCTATACAAGTATAGGGACTGAATGGTAGAGAATGTACAACATGACTGAGTGATGGCAAAGTCTAAAATGTTTTAAAAAGTTTTTAGATGATGAATGAATGTATTGTAAAGACTTTGGCCTATTTTATTTCATTTTGTTTTATCTTTTTTTACTTTTAAAAAATAACTTTTTAGAACTTCAAAAGGTTATTTTGATTTAAGTTGTGTTGTAACTTTAATGTTATGTGACGACATGAATGGTATAAAAAGAAGGAAGGGGTGGACATTAAGCTGTTTGGAAAAAGTTTTTGCAATTTTGAAAACAAAAAGCGTTTATCTTTGCTGTTTTAATTAACCAAATTTCACTGGAGTTGGTATCGCTTAATAAAATATTTTTATTGAAGCAACACGCTGCTGTGTACGTTTGGATATAGAAGTCAAGAAGAGAAAGACAGGAGTAGAAAGCATTACTTGGTCCTTTTTCTCGCAGCTATTTCAAGCTTTGGTTGGAACTGTTCTTTTGGTTTGTCTGATGTAGGGGTTTATGTTCAGGCTGGTGAGCTTGTCTATAATACCAAAATGGGGAATGGTGTCGAAGGCCTTAGCAAGGTCTAGGTAGGCTGTGTGTACCACCTTCCCTCTTCTATAGCCTTGGTAACTGTCTCTAAGACGTCCACCAGGTTTAGGAGGCATGATCTGCCCTTAAAGCCAAACTGTGTAGGGTCCAGTGTTTGGAGGTTCCCAATGTCTCTGTTAATGAGTTCCATGATGATGCACTCCATAGCCTTGCAGACCAAGCTAGTCAGGCTTATAGGGCGATAGTTCCCGGGATCTGTTGTGGCTCCACCTTTGTGGAGTGGAATAACCATTGCTGTGTGCCACTCTATGGGTATGTAGCCTGTCGCTAGGCTGAGTTTCAACAGTGTGTTTAGGTGAAGGGTTAGTTCATCTTTGAGCTCGTGTAGGACGCAGCGTGGGACATTGATGCTGTGTTTTGGCTTTGGAGAGGGCTGTTTTAACCTGTCTGTGATTTCAGGGACTCTACATGGGAGTGATTAAGTATAATTTGTCTGCATTTTCTTGCTGCCTTTAGCTAATTCCACCTAAAACACCAATTTTCTAGAGTTTCTGTGATTTAAAAAGCTTGTTTCAGCTACATATTGTACTTATTTTACTGTCTGCACTTTACCAAAGTTGTTTTTGTATTTAAATTACCTGTGTAACTGTTGTAGGCTACACACTCAAGTGTGAAAGTCATTTCTGTGCATTTAAAGTGGGTTTTTTTTTGTATTTGCTTTATTTTCTGAAAAAAAAAAAACTTGTTTTCCCGCCTTTCTAAGCTAGTATAGTCCAGTTTTCAGGTTAGTGCTGAATTCAGGGCTGTGTTGCACGTTTCTGTGTTTGCCCATACCTTACCTGGATAGAAGGAAGTTTCTCTGTTCACTGTCAGAGAGGGAGCTTTGAGCAGCCTATCTGTCCCTGGAGGAGTGGTTTCAGCCCAGAAATTAGCAGTTTATTGGCCATTTTGGGCTAATGTCTCTCTCTTTCATTTCCCTGCTGTAAAACCTGCATTTGCACGGTTTTGCAAACCGGGCAGCGTCAGTTAGCTAGGGTATAACTATTCCCAGCTCCACAAAGTCTACTCTTCAATTTTTCCCTTGGAACTAGACAAGCTTTCAACTTAAGCACTCAAACCATTCACTTCTCATCCTGGCACTTGATCAAAACTCATAGCAAGCACTAATAAACCTTAACACTAGACCCCCCCATACTGTAGAGAAGGACAAGGCTCTCTATTCGACCTTACCAGCCAATCAGTAAAACAGCTCACTGTACCTATCTAGGCATGACCAAGGGGCAGTTTCAGGTGTACTCTCTGGTCCAACTGGTGAATCTGGGCATTTTGAGGCAATGTTACAATTGCCTCATGTACAAAGACAACCCATTCCTCCTTCCACCAAACACTAATACATGTGAGAGATGCAATTATACAGCCAAACTGGAGGCTAAGCTCTCTCAACCCAAGACTGACCAGGCAGTCAAGAGGAGAAGGGAATTACTTACATCACACCACCAGTCTCATGTAAACCTATGAAACCAGCACTGGCAAAAAAACACACATAAATACATGAAAACATACTCAGAGGCTCCAAATAAAAATCTGCAAAAGCAGTAGAGACCTCCAAAGCAGACATCCAAGCAACCTCCACCACCCCAACACAAACCATGAAACACATACTTCACAAGACCAGTGTGCCACACAATCACAGCCCTTAAGGCAAAATAACATACCCAACACACTAGTAATAGGAGACTCTATAGTCAGGCACACTGACATCCCACTCACTAGGCTGAACAAGGAGAAGGTTAATGTTGGTTGCCAGGACCCGCCACATAATACAAGCTCTCAGTTCACTCCAGAACAAGTAGAAATATGACCCTGTAATTGTCCATGTTGGTGTAAATGACATGAGATGTACCTCCCTGGACTACAGGAAAAGAGACATGGAGAAGCTCTCTGATCACGTAGCCCAGGACGGTATGACCCTGACCCTGAGTAGCATCCTGCCCACACCAAGAATGATACCATGGTATAGAGAAAAAATTATCAGTTTCAACAATTGGCTAAGCTTCTGGTGTCATTCAAAGGGGATCCAGTGTCTATCAGCCTGGGATGGCATGCTCGACAAGCCATGCTGCTTCGCTAGAGACAGCTTGCACCTGTCACCCTTAGGCTTTCGAATACTGGCTAAGGCTCTTGCCACCCCCCCATAGTGCCTTTTTTAGGCAAGGCTCAAAAGACAAACCCACCACCATAAATAGCACAAGTAACAAAAAACTGAGGGTAATACTACTCAATGCCAGAAGTCTAACCCTCAAAATTCACGCACTCGAGGCACTCTTCAGTATGGAGAAAATTGATATATGTGCAGTAACAGAAACCTGGTTTAAGGCTCCAGAGAGCACCCCAGCACTACCAGACTACAACTAATACCATACATTTTGTTCGCAAAACCTGGACCGAAATACATAAGTCGGGGGACCATCCATATTCATCAAGGATACCCACACCTCCAGGTTAGTGGCACTGCACGATGCTTCAGAGATCACCCACGTGCAACTAACAATGGGTAAAACTGCTATTCAAATTATAGCTTGCTACAGATCACCCACCATGTCCCAGGACCCCCACTCCACATTCCTGGAAACATAAAGGTCCTACCAAACACCCTGAAATTGGGTGATTTCAATTGCCCAAACATTAACTGAGAGAACTACACAAGTACTAACTCCCTTGTCCAATATTTCCTAGAATTTATAAACTCAAATGCTCTGGATAAACTGGTCAATATCCCCAACAGAGTTGACAACATATTGGACCTAGTCATCACCAACATGGGCGACCGGTGTTCCACACCGGTCAATCCCTCGCTGGCTAGATCTGACCATAAACTAATCACTCTGGATATCCACATTCCGCCACCATCCCCGGTCAAGGAAACCACCATCAAAAACTTTTCAAAACCAAACTTCACATTACTTAAGACTGAGGTGGGAAGTTTCAAAGCCCCTATGCTAAAGGATAACGCTGTCCAAGCTGCAAAATTCTTTACTAATGCACTCTTGGGGCACCTACAAGAATGCATGGATCGTGCTATCCCAAACAAATCCAAGACTCACTCCTCCAAGAAAAGGAAACCAGTCTGTTGGACCCCTGCCATAATCAAGCTATACAATAGGAGGAGGAAACTAGTACAGAAGAGAGTAAAATCCCAAGAAGGGAAGACATCCCTGATCAGTATCAGCAAGAAACTACATTCCCTCATAAAATCATCCAAGGTTA
Source organism: Protopterus annectens (assembly GCF_019279795.1). Taxonomy (NCBI): domain Eukaryota; kingdom Metazoa; phylum Chordata; order Ceratodontiformes; family Protopteridae; genus Protopterus; species Protopterus annectens. The sequence goes on from NC_056742.1 coordinate 73,230,376, forward strand.
GCTTCGAAAGAAAAATTGCCATGGACTCCAAAGATAACCACAAGGCATTCTTTAGCTATGTCAAAAATCTAAGTGGAAATTCTCAGATCTGCTCAGAGTTAGTGCAGAATGGCACAAAATACACTGAACCAACCAATATAGTCAACATCCTGGCAGACAGGTTCAGTGCAAACTTCACCTCCCACTCACCCCCAAAAGGGCCCATAACTATATCAGAAGAATGTAGTACCCCTGAAATCACAGACACTCAGGTTAAAACAGCCCTCTCCAAAGCCAAAAACACAGCATCAATGGGACCGGACGGTGTCTCAAGCTGTGTCCTACATGAGCTCAAAGATGAACACCTGACCTAAACACACTGTTTAAACTCAGCCTCTCCACAGGCTACGTGCCCATAGAGTGGCGCACAGCAATGGTTATTCAGCTCCACAAAGGTGGAGCCACAATGGACCCCGTGAACTATCGCCCTATAAGCCTGACTAGCTTGGTCTGCAAATCTATGGAGTGCATCATCATGGATCTCATTCACAGAGACATTGGGAACCTCCAAACACTGGACCCTACCCAGCTCGGCTTTGTTAAGGGCAAATCATACCTCCTAAACCTGGTGAATCATTTTGAGACAGTTACCAAGGCTATAGACAAGGGAAAGGTGGTCCACACAGCCTACCTAGACCTCACAAAGGCCTTTGACACCATTCCCCACTCAGGTATTACAGACAAGCTCACCAGCCTGAACATAAACCCCTACATCATGAGATGGGTTGCCAACAGGTTCATGGACAGAACCCACATGGTAAGAGTTGCGGGAGCTAGGTCTGACTCTAAACTGGTTACAAGTGGCATTCCCCAGGGCTCAGTCCTAGGACCCCTCCTGTTCAGCATATACTCCTCAGAGGTATAGGGAAACACAGGAGGACTATGGCTGACCAAGTTCGGAGATGACTGCAAACTAGGGGCTATAATTGACTCTCTGGCTGACACAGACATCCTCCAAAAGGGTCTCACTGAGACAGATACCTGGTGTCAAAACCATGGTCTCAAGCTAAATGCCAAACAGTGCATAGTCATCCCCTTTGGAAAAAACACCCACAAACTACCACATAGGTGGTAGCCCCATAAATACGGAAGACATAATAAGGGATCTGTGGACCCAAATAGATAGTAACCTCTCCTTTGATGATCACTTTGCCAAAGTGGTTAGAAAATCCTTCTACGTGGCCCACCTAATCACAAACGGGTATGCATCTAGATCGAGGGAGGTCATTGGGCCCCTCTACGCATCACTCATCAGACCCATCTTAGAGTACAATGCCCCATTTGGGATGTACCTTACAAGACACCTGCAACTGGAAAGACCACAAAAGTACCTCACCAATTGGATCACTGGCCTCAAGCAGACATACCGCCTACTCAGAGTTGATCTCTGCCTGACATACAAGGCCATGTCCAACCCAGAATTGATGGATATGCTCCACCTAAAGAAAACCATATACCCTCGAGCCACATGATCCAGGGATCTAAACCTCACCACAACAATAAATAGGACATGCTGGAGGGATAGATTCCTGTCCCAGAGACTTCCCATGCTCTGGAACAAGATTCCAATCTATATTAGGCAGAGCTCCTCACTAACCTTCTTCAAGAGAAACTTTGATGAGTGGATGGGAAACAGAAAGTTTACCCCAGGGATCATTTCAATGGCTCTGCTGGACAGAGGCACAGGGAACTAATCTAAGGGGGCGGTGAAAGCCAACACATTCCGGACAGGCTTATAAATGCCTTCGGGCAGATAGCTTAGTCCCTACCTATGAACCAGATGGCTATTAGTGTTTGTGCACTGTTGTGTTGTAAAATGTAAAAAATAAAATCTAAATAATCATTGTAGAATAAAGCAGTATGCACACATTACTGTTTATGGTAAATGGAGCAAAATAGCCAAGTAATGGGACAGTGGAATGGCTGCAGGGGGATTCTGGTGCCATATTTTGGTTGTCTGTTCTTCAGTTTGCATTTGAAAGTTAGTATCCCACAATTCCATTAGAGTGGATGCGGTTATGTAATTATGCATGCAAATAGATGTTAATCAGTGTACAGATTTGTACCTATTTTTCATGGGCCTTGTCCAGATTTTTGATGTTTCCAGATTGAGAGGTGATATGGAAGCTTCTTGCAGCTGACTCACAGATATACCTGTGACATTCTCCTTATGCTGCCTTGTGCGGGGACATAGGCCATCTCTTATTACTTCATAACTGTGCCTTTTGTGGTCTGCCAGTGATTGGCCAAGACTATACCAGTATTCCATAACACACAGACAACTAATGTGCTGCTAACCTGTATGTACAATTCCAAATGTGTGTGCAGTTGACAGTTACATTTTATGTACTCTGTCTAGTGTATTTCCGCCTGTGTACTGTGTATATGTCTGGGCCCACATTCATGGCATGCCCATCTTTCAGATGGTGACAGATATTGACATCTGCACAGTGAGTATGGATGACTGCTGAATTGGGTCTTGCTGGGATGCATTGTGGTTGGCACTGCAGTTGTCAGAACATGGCTCTGCCATCAACAGTACTGGCCATAAGCCACTGAGACACTACCCTCCATGCCTACATGCTGACCACTTCCACACAATATACAACACTCAACAATCTAACACACAGAGCCCTGCATATTGTACACATGCAACAATCTGTCTTGTAAATTGGGCCAGCTCAGGTAATCTGTGCTCCACTGTCATTAAAGCTACATGTAAGTGCTACTGCATTTCTACATAAAATTGTGTGTTTGGGGGGGGGGGGCACACCTGACAACTGTAAACATTTGCAATGACTGTACTGGCATTTCAGGTACTCTGTTGGCTTCCATTTCTTTTTGTATTCTGACCTATCATGCAGATTAGAGGCATATCAGTAGAGTACAGATCTTAGGTTTTATTACCTACATTTCAGTTTCAGACTTCTTACCCCTTCAGAACTAACATACAACTGCCTGACCTGTTGTAGTCTGTCTGTGTAAGTCTGGAGGGGGGCTGTTCTCCTTTGCCATCAATTGTAGGCCTTAGCACAGCCTTTCTTTATGGTCATCTACACCTGCCCTGCTGGCTGAGGCTGTTGTTGGGTATGTCAGCCTCACTGACATGCATGTGTGTGTGTCCTATTGACACAGATTTGGGCCACCACATGTACTGCAGTGGGATTTGTCACCTTGTCTAGTACTGCCTACTTTGTTGACACCAGCATTTGTTATGGATTTCATGCTGCCCATATAGGTGTCCACTATATGCTGCCATCCCATTCAGCCACTCGATTCCCTTGCATCCATACCTAAGATACAACTAGCAGAATATACTACTCCATTCAGCAATTGATAGGAAGAGTGACTTACCTTGTGGCTGTGCCAGTATTGAGGATGGTGCTGGAGGGCTGACTATGTTAGATGCACATAGTACACTCCCTATACATGGTAAAGCACAGGTAGTGTCATGTTTGGCATCCCTTTTACTGTATGTGTGAGTCAGAGAGAGGTGTCATTCCTTGGGTTCTTAATGTGTCAGTGTATGTGCTATGCATTGCCTCTTTGCCAAAGCCTGGGCATGCCTCCTTCTGACTACATGGGCAGGTTCAGGCTGTTCCTCCTCCAAGTCACTCTGTGCCTGTGCTGGCCTTGGCAATGGTGGGGGGCTGTGTGGCCCTGCCTTGTGCTGTTCCTGCTGCAGCTCTTTCTGCAGGATCATATTGTGTAGCATGGCACATACAATGAAAATTTGTGTACATGTAGCTGGAGAGTACTGCAAGGCTTCACTGGATATGTCCAGGAACTGGAACCATGACTTGAGCATCCCAAACACACACTCTATTATGATTCTGGTTTGTACGTGTGCCTCATTATGGTGTTCTTGTTCGGGTGTGTGTGCATTACTGATGGGTGTCATCAGCCACAGCTCCAGTGTGTAACTAACATCCCCCACTAGGTGGCCATATGGGATGTCCCCACTGGCAAATCTCCAGTACAGCTGCGTCATATGCCAGATGTGGGAGTCGTGATAGCTTCCAGGGCTGCCAGCACACACATTCATTTTAATGCTCTGGGCATCGCACATGACCTGGCAGTTGATGGAGGGGAAGCCTTTGTGGTTTATGTCGACCCTACCCCACTCACCATGTGGTGCTTTGATGTGTGTGTGCGTAGTCTATAGCACCCACTACCTTAGGGTATTCTAATATTTAGTGGAAGAGATGCATATTGCTGGTCAACGCCTCATGGGTGTTGAGGAAATATGTGTGCTCACCATCATATGCTGACATGGCGTTCAGGAACTGCTGGAGTACCCTGGATGCTGATGCCTGTGAGATCCCCAAGATATCCCCAGTTGGCCTTAGGAAGGTACCTGTGGCTACTATTCTTAAGCCTACACATACCTTGGTATCCACTGGGATGGGTTCCCTTTTTGGTTGTGTGTGTGAGGTGTGGTCGGCACAGCTCAACAATTTGCTGTAGGATGTCCCTGTCCACCGTATAACACTCCACTATCTCCAGCTCATTTAGCCCCTGGTGGGTTACTCTGGGTCTGTACACTCTTCTCCTTCTCCTCACTGTGGGTTGGTCATCAGCATTCTCATCCTCACCACCCTAAGCATCTTCCACATATTAATGTACGAGAGCAACAGTAGCCCCTATCATTTTGTTAGTCTGTGTACACCAGTGGTGTAGAGTTTGTGGGGAAAAAACAGAGTGAAAGGTGTTTGCATAGTTTACAGTAGTGTGCTGGGCTGGGCTGCTGACTTTGTAATTGGCTGATTCTGATACATTTCACCTACCAGATTGCCTTCCTACTGCTGTTTTCCCTTCTCTTTGCCTTCCCGCTTAAGCCCCGAGGAGCACCGTGCATACCCAGTGCTCAGATGTGAACAGAGCTGCTATTTCCTGCTTTTTTTTTTTTTTTTTTTTAAAAACCTGGTGCATGGGGCGCACACCCATTTAGGTTCATAGGTTCATAGGTTCATACTAGGCTATCTGCCCGAGGGCATTTACAAGCCTAGCCCATAGTTTTGTGGCTTACGCCACCCCTTTAGTATGGGGAACTATACCCATTATTTTGCTGTGCCTCTGTTGGGCAGTGACACTGAGGTAATCCCTGGGGTATATCTGCGATCTCCCATCCATTGGTCAAGATTTCTCTTGAACAAGGCCAGCGAGGTGCTCTGCCTCACATATACCGGGATTTTATTCCACAGCATAGGGAGTCTTTGGGTGATGAATCTATCCCTCCAGCGCGTCCTATTAATAGCCGTGTCGAGGTTTAAGTCTCCCGCCCTTGTGGCTCTGACGGATCTAGATTTTTTGAGGTGAAGCATATTCATCAAATCTGGGTTTGACATGGCCTTGTATGTTAGGCAAAGGTCACCTCTGAGCAAGCGGTGGCGACTGAATAGAGCTGGAGTTCTTTCAGTCGGGCAGCATAGGACAGATGTTTGAGACCCTTTATCCTTTTGGTGAGGAACTTTTGTGGCCTCTCCAGCTGCTGCAAGTGTCGGGTCAGATACATTCCGAATGGGGCATTGTACTCAATCATTGGTCTGATGAGTGATGAGTATAGGGAGACTATGACCTCCCTTGATCTAGATGAGAATCCCTTCATGATAAGGTGGGCAATGTAGAAGGTCTTCCTAACTACTTTAGCTACATGGGTGTCGAATGACAGGCTACTATCAACCTGGGTCCCCAGGTCCCTGATAACTTCTTCTATGCTCAGTGGATTGCCACCTATTTGGTAGCTAGGGGTAACCTTGTTTTTCCCGAAGGGTATTTAGGCAATGTAAACACTGCTAGGCAGCCTCAGATGCCCCCCCTTCCTTAGCTGTGCTTAGCTAAGGGCAAACACAGTCCACAGAGCTCCAATAAGCTTACAGCATGCAAGATACTCCCCCTTATGAGGTCATCTACCTCTTATGCTTATACCATGGTGTTGCTGCACCTACACGTTTGGGTACAAGCTAAAACGGAGGGGAAATCTGTGATTCAGTATCAATCCTCTCATTTGCATAAAACTGACTGCTAATGCATGGTTACAAAACTGACACTCGGCCTTCCCCCTTAGCAAACACTATTCCATGGTATTGTTGTCTTATGCATGCCATTGACTATTATGGGAGAATGCTGATTTCGGTTTAAAAGCTTATTTCCAGCTTTTTTTTGGGCCGATCCCATTTGCGCACCACTGCCCTATACTTAAACGGACGAAATCTGCCAAAAAAAAAAATAAAAGTTATTTTTTATAATTTTGCAACTATTTCCCATGCCAGTGGCCATAAAGTTAACCATTGGCATGCCTACTACATTGAATGCATGCTTTCTTTGGAGCCGCCATGCCTCCATTTTGTAATTTGCAGAAATGTATTTGGTTAGTAGTTGAATACATTTCTGCAGTTTACACTATTCCTGCAGACGCCTGCCTACTTCCTGGATCGCTAATTCACCTCATTTGCATGGTTTTCACCTGCAAATGGGGTGATTAGCATACAGGAACTGTGTCTGTGTAGGAGCACTCGTGCACGTCTCGGGAGCTCATTCCTGGATCGCTCGTCAGCCATATTGTGTGTAGCAGCTCTTGCACTATTCCTGCACATTGTGCAGAGCTTGCTGAATCCTGGGGACTGTCAATAAAGCCAGAGATAACAGCAAACTAGTCTCTTCCTTATTATTAGACATGTTTAAAGGATTCAGCACAGTTTGTCACAGCAAACTTCTACTTTGAATGTTCTCATTAGGTCTCTCTCAGCCCACCCTTGTATGGTTCAAAGATCACCTATCCAATATGTATCAGTCTGTAAAATGGCACTCCACCCACTCTCTCTCTCTCCAAACCTCCAAGTCACTACCAGTGTACCACAAGGATCTATCCTTGGTCCCTTCCTCTTTAACATTCTCACCAACACCCTCCGCATATCCACACAACAGGCCTCCATAATATGGTACACAGATGACTCCACACTCATTTGCACATCTGACAATTTGGCACACCTCCAAAAATTACTTACAAGTTTTAACAATGACTGAAACATGGCTTTGTAACACACAAGTCATGCTCAACCTTAAAACAAAAATAGTGGATGATAATCTTAAGTTTGACCTGCATATTCAAAACTGCATAAGAAAAACTCATCAAGAAATAGGGATGCTTTATAGAGCCAAAAACTTTCTCACCAACACAACTAAAACTACACTTGCCACTACTTATCTCCTCCCCACTCTTCTTTATGGCACTCCCATCCTTCAGGCATCACAAAAATCAAAACTTGAACAGTACTATAGCAAAGGTGCTAAATATCCATTTAAGAACCCACCACTGTATAGCTCTAAAAACCCTAAATTGGTAAGAACTACCCCATCAACTAACAGACACAGCTTCTTACCACCTATAGAATTATCCAGAATCCATTTCCTTGTCCAGCACTAAACAGCATTCTTGTTCCTAGTCTGTCATTATGATCCAGTGACCAAAAACTCCTGCCTGTCCAGATCTAATTGAGACAATCATAAAGCCTTCTTCACATATGTCCGCAACCCCAAAGGAAGCACCCAGATCTGCTCAGAACTGGTGGTCAAGGACACCACATATACAAATGGCGTAGACATAGTAAACTTGCTGGCTGACAGATTCAGCGAAAACGTTACCCCTCTGTCTCCCCCATCAGTAAAATAGGGACATCCACAGTACCTGCCCCCTTCCTCTTATATCTAGGAAACAGGTCATCACTGCTCTCTCAAAGGCAAAAAATACAGCCTCCATGGGACCCTATAACATCCCAGGTTGCATTCTACATGAACTCAGGAAGGAGCTTGCAGCATCAAGCACCCTATTCAAACAAAGCCTTAGTACTGGCTTCATCCCAGCTGAGTGGAGGACAGCCATGGTCATCCCTTTACACAATGGTGGAGCATCCATCAATCTGGGAAATTATAGATCCATCAGCCTAACTAGCCTGATCTGAAAGGACATGGAATGGATTATCAAGGACCTCATTAACAAGGACATTGGCACCTCCACTCAGTTACACACAGTTTGGCTTCAAGGGGAGGTCATATCTGCTAAATTTGGTCAACTTTTTTAAGACAGTCACCAAAGCCATGGACGAGGGGAAGACAGTGCATGCCACCTACCTTGACCTGGCCAAAATCTTTGACACTATTCCCCACTCATGCAGAATAGATAAACTCTCTCAACCAGACATCAGTCCATATATTACCAAATGGGTAGCAAACTGGCTTACTGACAGAACCCACCTAGTCAAAATAGGGGAAGCCACCTCAAGCAGTACACCCATAACAAGTGGCATACCCCAGGGTTCAGTCTTGGGTCCTCTGTTATTTGGGATATACTTTTCTGAGGTCCAGGCCAAAACCAGTGGGCTATGGCTGACCAAGTTTGCAGATGACTGCAATCTGGGTGCTGTCATTGATTCCCCTAGTGATGTGGACATCCTCCAAGGGAGTCTCACTTAGACAAATGACTGGTGCGAGAAACATGGCCTCAAGCTGAATACCAAAAAATGCATCATCATCCCCACTGGGGGACAGTGACGTCCCCAAAAATGATCACATAAATAATGTCCTAAGCATGCAATCAGTGGTGAGGGATTTAGGAACCATGGTTGCTAGCAACCTGACTTTTGACCACCATATTGCTTCTGTTGTACAGAAAGCCTTCTACACAGCACACCTCATAAGTAAGGGTATCTCATCCAGGGACAAGGAGGTCATAACATCCCTGTATTCTTCCCTTATAAGGCCCATTATTGAGTACACCACCACCCGTGGTGGTGGTGCTGCGGTAGCGTTGTCGCCTCACAGTAAGACGCTGTCCGGTTCGATTCTCAGCTAGAGCATCTTCTGCGTGGAGACATATGTGAATGGGCGTACCTTCGTTGAAGGTTGTGAGTCAGGGCTGATAACTCGGCATGTAAAAATCAACTACCAATCATTAGCAGACCGGAGTTCCGCTATGGTGACCCCTAACGGGAAAAGCCGAAAGACACAAACAAACAAACATTGAGTACAACACCCTTTTCAGCATGTACATCACAAACCACAGCAGCAGCTGGAAAGACCACAGATGTTCCTCACCAGGAGAATCCAGGGCCTCAAACATCTACCATACACAAATGGTCTAAAAGCCTATCCCTCTACTCAGTTTCATACAGACTCCTCAGAGGTGACCTCTGCTGGTATACAAGGCGATCACAGACCCCACCTTGATGGGACTGCTGCATATCCGAAAGGGAATCTCCCAATCAAGTAACCTGCATGGGCGGCCTCAACCTGGTCTTGTCATCAACAAGACTTGTTGGCGGGACAGATCTGTGTCCCAGAGATTCCCCCCATCTATTGGATAAACTTCCTGTCCACATCAAGCAGAGTACCTCTTTACCCCTTTTTAAGCGCAACCTGAATAACTGGATGGAAAACAGAAAATATACCCCTGGGATTCCACCCGTGTCCCTGCTGGACAGGGGCATCAGGTGCCAATTTGTCTAAACATGCTAAACTCATGGCTAGGCTTATAAGGGCCTCAGGGCCAATAGCCTAGTAACCTCCTATGATCCCATGAAACCTGCTGGGTATTGTCTGTACTTGTAACATGGAGCTAAGGTATGGAACTCCTTATCTCTATCCATCAGGTCAACACCCTCCCTCCCTCCCATCCTGGAAAATCATTCTGGAAGACTTCCTAGCCAAAAGCTGGCTCTATTCTTGCTCAACACTGAAATAAACTATATTCATAAATGTGAACAAATACTCGTTCATACCTTACATCCCCTTATTCTCCCTTCTTCTATCAATTTCTCTCCTCCAGCTTTCTCTCTAAATATACCATAAGCCTGATTTTCTCTCACTTCGTATTGTGACTCCTGTTTGTACTATACTAACTTACCTTTCATTTACTTATAAGCTGGTGAAAATTTCTAACTATTAAATCATTGTCATATAACTTGTACCTGTTCTTAATCAACATTTTCATATGTCTAATTTGTTATAATTATTTAAACTACATATTTTGTATTATTTTAAACACTAAAATTATTCTTAAAATGTTTTGTAATACTTTTGAGTTTTTCTCCATGGCCACCACTGAAAACGGGCTCCTATCCAGTCAGATTTTCCCAGTAATCAAATGTCAATAAACCAATTAAAAGATCCCTGATTACATTAGCATTTTGGAGTGGAGTGCTGGCAATACTTCACTGAGGGAGAGAGAGCTGTTTACCATATTTTTTTTCATATTTAATTTTAGCCCTTTTTCCATTTGTCTACATGGGCTAGTTCTTGCTGCAACGAATGGGTAATAGTGGGACAACAATGCCCAGTTTGCAGTCATTTGCAAACTTAGGATCATAGGCGAACACTAGGATATCAGTCTGCAAACTATTACAAGCCTAGCCTATAACCAGCAGTCAGAATCAAACCTGGGCCTTGTATCTCTTAGGTAAAGGTCCTTAACTATTTTGCCAATCCTGCTTTAGTTAACCAAAGGTCCTGAATCCTGATTTAGAAATCAAATAGAATCAAGTTGCATCCATACTTTCTAAGGAGGTGCCTGCCAGCTTAACTATGTAGGTTCTATATCTCGGCCAGATAGCTATCCATGTCACTATGTATGCACCTAGTGTTTATGGTAATTAGCTAATTAATGATGCCAGCATGGGTTACAGTGTCACATGCTTTGGCCAGCTCCAAATAAGATGTATAAAAGAATGATCACTGTTTATTGGTCTGTATGACCTTCTCAAGGAAATTAGCTAAAGTGAGTAGACCAGATGACTACTGTCTACAGCTTGTGTGGCCTTCTCAAAGTTGTTAAACTGTTTAGGTAAGATCTGCCTTTTGAAAAAAAAACAAACAGATGTGGGTCTATCCAGATAAAGTTTTTGATATCAGAGTTTGAGGTTACATATAATGTCTTCCACAGCTTTGCAAATCAGATTGCTAACTGGTTTATAGTTTCCTGGGTTTATGGTGGAGCCTCCGGTTTGCCATACTTCATGGTCAAATCCTGTAGCTAAGCTCAGATTGAATAATTTAAGGAGGGGTTCAACAAGGGCGTGTTTGGCAGTATTTATTAGGCATCTAGGCAAATTATCAAGCATATGGATGCAGTATTTCTTTTGTGTTAAGAGAATACCTTCAGTATGTATTCATTTGTATTAGAAGGGATTCAGGAATTTGTGGAATTACGACAGTTGTTTCAAGAGTACAATTTTCCAGTAAATATATTAGCTTATGTATACTAGGTCTGAGTGGTCAAGTGCCATTTGGATAGGTTCAGAACTTGGCTGAGTGTTGACATGCTTCCTAAGGTAGCTACAGAAGGTTTTACTATTACCCTTGGCTTACGTTCATGAATTACCATAGAAGCCTTGACCATAGCTATTATTTAATTACTGATATTCTTGATGCAATCTTTAATATGAGGAAGTTTAGAGTTATTGTATGTTTTAAGGTTTTTTTATACAATTTATTTAAGCTGGTGAACCACAAAGGTTATTTCTTTTTGAACTTCCTATTATATTTAGCACTAGCTGGGATAACCCTATCATCTAACCACTTACCTGTGTAGAAACAGCTGCTATGTCAGTGTTGGGTCTGGTGATGTTACAAGTGAATTTGAATTCAAGCCAATTTTTCTATTTGAAAAGATGAAATGTAATGATGAAAAGCATTTAGTCCAATATCAAATGAAAACTCTCTTAGTTCATAGGTATCTAGGCTAATGACCATCAGGTCCTTTATAAGCCTAGTCATGCAACCCAACTCAATTCTGAACCTACGTATCATGGGTATGTATTAGGAGGGGGTATGTTAGTTAGAAAGTTTCTAGAGGTTAGGGGTGTGTGTGTGTGGGGTTGTGTTAGTTTGTGAGTGCCTGTGTCCATCAGAGACATGGGGACAGACTTGGGGTGAATTTTCAATTTCCCATCCACTGGTCAATGTTATTAAGTAGGGCCAGGGATGGACTTTGCTTCACATGGATGGGGATCCTGTTCCAGAGCATGGGGATCCTCAGAGATATCTGTCTTGCCAACATGTCATATTTATGTCACAAGCAAAATTTAAATACTTGGATCTAGTGGTTCTGATGCTAATTTTCCAGATGTGCAAAAGATCCATCGGAGCTGGATCCAAGGATGCCTTGTGTGCCATGGATAGACTGCCCCTCTGTAATCTGTAGGACACCAAGTATGGAGATAAGGCTTCAAGGCAATCCATACACGACAATGTGTTTATACCCTGGATTATCCTGGTAAGGAACCTTTGTCAGTGTCTTAACTGTTGCATGTGCCCTGTCAGGTACATGTCAGACAGGGCATTACACTCAATGAATAGTTTGGTAAGGGTAAACAAAGTAGCACTGTAACTTCCTTGGATCTAGACGCCATGCCCTTTCTTGTAAGTTGGGTGGTCAAAGGCCTGATTACTGTCTACATATGTCCCAGATTCCTGACTATGGGTTCAACTTTTAGGGGTGTCCTATCCATCGAGTAATTAGCCTGGGTGGCAGTTTTCCCAAAACGTACAGCAATGCATTTCTTAGAATTGAGTTTTAATCCATGACTTTGGCACCAGTTATTTTGCAGTATTTGTACCTCTTGTAATATTTTAGTGTCATGGGAGGAATCTGTGATGTCTCCCAGTTTGCAGTCTTCTGCAGACTTGGTCAACCAAAGGCACTTGACATTAACCTTTATCTATGAGAAGCAAATGCCAAACATAAATGGTCTCAACATGGAGCCCTGATGTACAACACTGGTAACTGGGTACTTAATGGAGGTGGTATAAACAATCCTGTTTTCCTGGGTCCTGTCTGTGAGCCAGATGGCAATCTGGTAAGTAATACAGAGGTTTATGCCCAGTTCAGTGAGTCTACTATACTAGAGTGGGGTGTTCTATGCTATATATAGTTTTTCCCTCATCCATTGCCTTGATGACCTTTTCAAAAAGTCCACCAGGTTTAGTAGGTATGACCTTCCCTTTACAAAGCCAAACTGGGTTGGGTCCAGTGTACAAAGGCTGACTATGTCATTGTTAATCATTTCCATGATGACTCATTCCATGGCTTTGCATATTAGATTAATCAGACTTATAGGTCTATAGTTTCCATGGTCAGTTGATGGTACACCATTGTGAAATGGGATAGTCATATTTTATTTATCTTTAATCAAACTTTTAATAGGGAAGCCAGGACTTTTAGAAATTATTAGTTATATGCTTACCATAACTTGGTATCTGTGTTGTCCTCTTCTCATTTTGCTTCACGTATGGGTCTCGGATACAAACTTCGAATCTGGCTCAGCCACCTGCCATAGACTTGAACTTCCAGGCTTAAACTTCTCCCTTTACTCATAATCCTCTACACATCGTCCAACAACCTCAGATTTAGTTTGCCACTCCCAAAGCCAAGGAAGAAACCCAGGAGCTCAACCTGGAACTAGAGTTCCAAGAAAAACTATCTAGATCCTCTGGAAGCATATCCACAAGGAGGGGGAAGGTTAGGCTGGAAGGTGAAGCAGAATGATTGGAGGACAACACAGATACCAAATTATGTTAAGTACACAACTAATAAATCTGATGTTGTCCTTATTTTGCTTCATGTATGGGTCAGAGTTCCCTGCTTCATATTTTCTTGGGTGGCCTTGAGGAAGAATATGCTGGAGCACAGAAGAACCAAAGGATTTCCTGCTCCTGGACACAACATCCAATTTGGGAGGGTGGCCTAATGGATAAGGTGTTTGCCTTATAAACACAAGGTGCGGGGTTCGAGTCTCACAAGGGATAATTGGCTAGGCTTAAAATGGCTCGCAAGGGCAGTTAGCTTAGTACTAATCTATGAACCTATGAATCTATTTATTTTGACAGCAATTTAGTCGAATACCAAAGCATTTACTGTATTTTTTCTGTTTGCAAAAAAACTAAAAATAAACAAAAAAATACTTCTCCTTTCCTAAACTTTCCTAGCTAGTTGTTCCAGTGATCAGATTTTGCTGATCCCTGGGCTTTGTATTTGGTTCCTGTGTTCCTCCATTTTCTGTGTGGCCAGAGGTAGTTTCTTTACTCGCCAGTGGGAGTGGGGAGTACTGAGCTGCTTGTTTGTCCTCAAGGGAGTGGTTAGAGGCAGCAACTAGTAATTTGTTGGCCATTTTGGGTCATTTCCTGTTTTTTCCAGCCCCCTGCTATAAAGCGCGCGTTAGCATGATTTAGCGCGGAGTTGCCACTGTTGCACACAAGAGCAGCGGCGGTTTAACAAGGTTAAACTATTCGGGCTACCTAAATTCCACTCTTCAAATTTTCCCTTAAATCTACCTTCCTCGAACTGTACTGCCGATCTAACCAGCGTATCCTATAACTAAAAACTTCATCTCTACTTGATTCCCAAGTAGACTATTCTCTATCTGTAAAGCCTAGCACTTGCTCCTACAGTACTTGCACCTTGATAAAGCACTATTATTATAGATAGTACCCCACCAGCCTAGAACCCACATCCCACGGAGTCTTTTGTAAGTTTTTTATCTATTACTTCTAGCATGTCGAGGGATCAGTTGCTAGTGACCTCTCCTGCTCAACTGGTGAACCTGGGAATATTGAGGCAATGTTACAATTGCCTCATGTACACAGACAATCCTCTCCTTCTCCCACAAAACACAAATACATGCGAGAGATGCAACTATACGGCCAAACTGGAGGCTGAGCTCTCTCAACATAGGACTGGCAAGACCAGACAGGAGGAGAAGGTAACCACACACACTACATACCCAGTCACACACACTACCATCACAACTTCAAATCATACACATAATCACACAAAGACATACTCGGAGGCTCTGACCAAAAATCTACCAAAACAGCAGAGGCCTCCAAAGCAGACACCCAAACTACCACCTCAGGACCCAACACATGCATCACACAGACCACACAGTCAGAGTGTCAAACAGTCACAGCCCTTATGGCCAAACACAATGCCAGACACACTCGTCATTGGTGACTCCATAGTCAGGCACACTGACGTCCCGCTCACCAGACTGAGTAAGGAGAAGGTCACAGTAAGCTGCCTGTCAGGCGCTAGAATCCGCCACATAACGCAAGCACTCAGGTCTCTCAACAGCAAGTACAAGTACGACTCAGTCATTGTCCATGCTGGTGTCAACGACCTGAGACGTACCTCCTTGGACTACATGAAAAGAGACATTGAGGAGCTCTCTGATTATGTAGCCCAGGCAGGTATGACCCTGACCTTGAGCAGTATCCTACCTTCACCTAGAATGATGCCACAATACAGTGATAAGATGATCAGCTTTAATAATTGGCTTAAATTTTGGTGTCATTCAAAGGGGATCCAATGTCTGTCTGCCTGGGATGACATGCTGGACAAGCCACGCTGCTTCCAAGGGACGGCTTGCACCTGTCACCCTGGGCTTCCGGATATTGGCAAAGGCTCTTGCCACCCCATAGTGCCTTTTTAGGCAAAGCTCAAATTCTAAACCTACCACCCTAGAACACAAAAAAGGAAAAAACTAAGGGTAATGCTGCTCAATGCCAGAAGTCTCAATCTCAAGATGCACGCACTCGAGGCCCTTCTCAGTATGGAGAACATCGATGTCTGTGCTGTGACAGAAACCTGGTTCAAGGCTCCTGAGAGCACCCCAGCACTATCAGGTTTCACCTCATATCATGCGTTCCGGCCCCAAAATCCGGACAACACCAAGAAAGGAGGGGGGGGTGTCCATATTCATAAAGGACACACACACACCTCAAGGTTGGTGGCAATGCACGATGCATCGGAGACCATCCAGGTGCAATTAACCATAGGCAAGACTGCTCTGCAATTTGTAGCATGTTACAGGCCACCCTCTCAAACTCACGAACCTCACATGGCCTTCCTGAAAACACTGGAGGGGATAAATGTATCTCCAAATACCATCATACTAGGTGATTTCAACTACCCTAATATAGACTGGGAACACTATTCAAGCCCAAACACTCTAGCCCAAAGGTTCCTGGAGTTCATAAACTCAAATGCCATGGAACAACTAGTCACCATCCCCACAAGAGGAGAAAACATACTTGATCTCATCATCACGAACATGGGATCACAATGTTCAACACCGGAAGTATACCCCTCACTGGTGAGATCAGATCATAAACTAATCTCGCTGGAGGTCCTCATCCCGCCCCACCTGAAATAAAAAGACCACAGTGAAAACTTCTCAAAAGCCGACTTCACACTTCTAAAAACTAGTGTGGTCTCCTTTAAGGCCCCTGAGCCAGTGGTAAACATTACTCAAACCGCTGAATCACTTACAAATGCCTTCTACCAGCACCTACAGGACTGCATGGATCAGGCAATCCCAAAAACTAAGACTCTTTGTACCAAAGGCAAGCGTCCAGTCTGGTGGACCCCAGCCATAAACAAGCTCTACAACAAAAGGAGGAAGCTACTACAAGATAGAGCAAAATCCTTGAAAGGTAAGACACCTTTGATCATTATAAGCAAAAAACTAAGAGCTCTCATAAAATCATCCAAGGCAAATTTTGAGAGAAAAATCGCCAAGGACTCAAAAGACAATCATAAGGCCTTATTTAGCTATGTTAGAAACCTAGGAGGAAACTCCCAGATATGCTCAGAATTAGTTCAAAATGATGTGAAGATTACTGAACCTACACACATTGCCAACATACTGGCTGACAGGTTCAGTGCAAACTCCCCCCCCCCTCCCCCCCAAAAGGAGAGATAACTATACCAGAGGATTGTAGGCCCCGAAACATCTCCAACGCCCAGGTCAGAACTGGACTCTCCAAGGGAAAAACACAGCATCCATGGGACCGGATGGTGTCCCCGGCTGTGTGCTCCACTTAACTCAATGAGGAATTAAACCCGCAGTTAGGACAGCTGTTTAATCTTAGCCTCACCTCAGGATACGTACCCAAGGAGTGGCGCACGGCGACTGTGGTCCCACTTCATAAGGGCGGTGCCTCCACTGACCCTGGAAATTACCGTCCCGTTAGCTTGACAAGCCTTATCTGCAAAGCCATGGAGAGGATCATAATGGAACTCATAAATAAAGACATAGGGAACTTGCAGACTTTGGATCCATCCCAGTTAGGCTTTGTCAAAGGCAGATCATGCCTCTTAAACTTGGTTGACTTTTTCGAAACAGTCACCAAGGCCATTGATGAGGGCAAGGCAGACAATACAGCCTACCTCGACCTGGCAAAGGCCTTCGACACAATACCCCACTCAGGTATCATCGAAAAACTCATCAGCTTAAATGTAAACCCATACATCACAAGATGGGTTGCAAACTGGCTAAGTGACAGAACCCACAGGGTCAGAGTTGCTGGCGCCATGTCAGACTCAAAGCCTGTCACAAGTGGTGTCCCACAGGGCTCAGTCCTGGGACCACTCTTGTTCGGCATCTACTTTTCTGAAGTACAAGCAAACACAGGAGGGTTATGGCTGACACAGTTTGCAGATGACTGCAAACTGGGCTCCATAGTCGAAAACACATCTGACACAGATATCCTTCAGAAGGGCCTCACAGAAACGGATAACTGGTGCCAGAGCCATGGCCTAAAGTTAAACTCCAAGAAATGCATAGTCATACCCTTCGGGATAAACAAGGTTACCCCTAGCTACCATATAGGTGGCAATCCACTGAGCACAGAAGTCGTCATCAGGGATCTGGGGACCCAGGTTGACAGTAACCTTTCATTTGACTCTGGGGACCCAGGTTGACAGTAACCTTTCGTTTGACACTCATGTTGCCAAAGTAGTTAGGAAAATCTTCTACATTGCCCACCTGATCATGAAGGGATTCACATCTAGATCTAGGGAGGTCATTGTCCCCCCTGTACTCATCACTCATTAGACCTATGATTGAGTACAATGCCCCATTCGGAATGTATCTGACCCGACACCTGCAGCAGCTGGAAAGGTCCCAAAAGTTCCTCACCAAAAGGATAAAGGGTCTCAAAAATATGTCTTATGCTGCCAGACTGAAAGATCTCCAGCTCTATTCAGTCGCATACCGCTTGCTCAGAGGTGACCTGTGCCTGACATATAAGGCCATGTCAAACCCAGATTTGATGAATATGCTTCACCTCAAAAAATCTAGATCCCTCAGAACCACAAGGGCTGGAGACTTAAACCTTGACACGGTTATTAATAGAACGTGCTGGAGGGACAGATTCATCACCCAGAGACTCCCTATGCTGTGGAACAAAATCCCGGTACATGTGAGGCAGAGCACCTCGCTGGCCTTGTTCAAGAGGAATCTTGACCAATGGATGGGAGATTGCAGATATACCCCAGGGATTACTTCAGTGTCACTGCTTGACAGAGGCACAGCAAAATAATAGGCATAGTTTTCTTCAAACTAAAGGGGTGGTGAAAGCCACATAACTATGGGCTAGGCTTATAAATGCCCTTGGGCAGATAGCCTAGTACGAACCTATAATTTATAGTGGGACACAAAGGTGTGAGAATTAGACCAAGTGGCAGCAGCACAAATGTCATCAATAGAAATCCTAGAAGAAAAAGCATCCGGTGTGGCAATAGACCTCGTGCAGTGAGCCTTGAGAGGACTTGGCAATCTCCATTCCTTTCATAAATGAAGGAATTACAGTAAGTGATCCACTCTGCAGCTGTTACTTTGAAAACAGGTTGACTCCTACAATTAGGGGGGAAAAAAGAAATAACTGGTCCGACTTCCTGAAGTGCCTTGTCCTATGGAGGTAGAACCGAAGCTGCTTGTGAACATCCAAGGAATGTAGAAGGTATTCTCCTTTGTTAGAGTAATTAGGAAAGAACACTGGTAATTGAATACATTGGTTGATACTGGAAGATGTAGCCACCTTCAACATGAAAGAAGGATTAGTACTGAGACACCCTATCCTTGTGGGAGATGACGTAAGGATGTTTGGAAGAGAGTGCTTGCAACTTAGAAACCCTTTTTGCTGACATGATGGCAACAAGAAAGGTGGATTTCCAAGACAAAAACTTCAAGTCACAATCCGTAGTCCACTCAAGTGAGACTGGGTTAAGGCTTGCAAAAGCAGAGCGAGATCCCATGGGGGCATAAGATCTTTAATAGGAGGCCTCAAAAGAAAGATCCTTTCCAAGAAAGCTTTGCATTGGCTAGCAGAAACAAGAGACTGTGATGAAAATCCTGAATGAAAGTTGGAGATAGCCGCTAGTTGCAGTTCACTGGTAGCAAAACTAGAACCTTGCTTAAACAAAGATTCTTAAAATGACAGAACAGAGGGGACTGGAGCTGAAAAAGGGTCCAAGTTATTATTGATTGTCCAAATAAAAAATCTCTTGCACTTACTCTTGTAAACCTTTTTGGTAGATTGTTTCTGGGAGCCGAGAAGGATAGCTTTGACCAGTGAAGAAAACCTGGGCCTTCTAACAATCATAGGAAGTGGAGAAACCATATGATCAACATGAGTGTGTGCAGATTGGGGTGGCATCCTAAAATTGAGTGAGAGAGGCAGTCCGGTTTGGGTTCCAGCATCCAATGAGAATGTTTGAGATGAGGCCAGAGGAAGGGGAACCACACCTGATGAGGCCAGAAGGGGTCAATGAAGATTACTGAGCTCTTTAACCGTTTGGCTTTCTGAAGGAATCCTGGAAGCAAAGGTAGAGGAGGATAAGCATGCAGGTGTCTCGGAGGCCATTTGTGGATTACAGCATCCCTTGGGGAGCCCCCCCTAAGGGGAATCAGAGTGAAATAACTGCTGCATTTGATGTTGTAAGGGATGCAAAGAGGTCACAGCAGGGAGAACCCCAATGGTGGCATATCTTGTTTGCCACTGATTGATTGAGGAACCACTCATGAGGCATCAGAATAGACCTGCTAAGCCTGTCTGCTAACATGTTGGATTTCCCCAGTACGTTTGTTCCAAGAAGAAAGGTATTTGAAGAGATCACCCATTCAGAGACCCTCATGGCCTCTCTGCAGAGAGGGTATGAATGGGTTCCCCCTTGCATGTTGATGTACCAGAAAACAGCCATGCTAATAGTCCCTGGACGGAGGATATCCTGAAAGGCTTGCAATGACAGAAGAATTACCCTCATCTCCAAGATGTTGATAAGCAGACTGGTCTCTATTGTTCATGTGCTTTGGACCATCTTCCCCTGGAAATACCCAACCCTACAAGGGAAGCATTTGTAGTCACTGTGGCTGAGGGCAAGGGAAGAGTGAATGATCTGCCTATTGTCAGATCCTCTTGAATCCACCAACTTAGATGGTATCTGCAAATGTTTGTTAAACTGATAGGAGCAGATGGGGGACAATGAAGAACAGACCATTGAAGAGAGTCTATTGGAGAATGTGTGTATATAATACCTTGAGAGTGGGACCAACAGAATGGCAGCAGCCATAGAACCCAGAGCTCTCAGAATCGATCTGGCTGTATGTGATAAGGAAAGTAGAATAGCTTGAACTTGTGACTTCAAAGTGTCACTGCAATGTTGGGACAAGGGAGCTATCTGAGTAGAAGTATTCAGATTTAACCCAATGAACTCTAGGTTCTGAACCGGCATAGGTAGTGACTTGTCCACATTTATGGTTATTCCTAGACTATGAGACAACTGATATAGATAATTCCTGGCTTGACAAAGTTGATGCTGAGTGGAGACGGTCAGGAGCCAATCATCCAGATATGGGAATACCGGAAACCCTTGCAGTCACAGATGAACTGTGACCTCTGCCATGTACTTGGTAAGCAAGTGGCTGTGGTGAGACCAAGGGGCAGGGCTCAAAATTGGAAATGACTGGCTCCCAGACAGAAGTGCAGATGACTCCTGGAGCAACTATTTTTATGTGATAGGTGGCCACGGTGGTGCAGCGGTTAGCGTTGCCGTCTCACAGCAAGAGGTTCAGCAAGAGGTTCTCCGGTTCGATTCTCGGCTGGGGTGCCTTCTGTGTGGAGTCTGCATGTCCTCCCTGTGGTCGCGTAGGTTTCCTCTGGGTGCTCCGGTTTCCTCTCACATCCCAAAGACATGCAATAGGTGGATTGGACACTCTAAATTGGCCCTAGGTGTGAGTGTGTGCATGTGTGTGCCTTCTGTGGAAGGTTGGGCGCCGGGCTGGCAACTCGACACTGTAAAACTCCACTGCCAATCATAAGCGGACAGATGATCCGCTGTGGCAACCCCTAACCAGGAAAAGCCGAAAGAAGTATGTATCCTTGAAGTCCACCGAGCACATCTAATTGTCCTTCCTCAGTAATGGGAGTATGGACTGCATCGTCACCAACCAGAACTTGGTCTTCTTCATGAACAAGTTGAGACTGCTTAGGTACAGAATGGATTGCAGGTCCTCTGTCTTTTTTGGCACCAAAAGAAACTGTTGTAAGTTCCATACCCTTTCTGACTGGTCAGGACCTCTTGGATGACTCTCTTCTCTGCAGCGACGTGGCAATTTCAGCCACTGCTAATTCAATCTGACTGTGTGGAACATCAGGGAGTGATTTCAGTACCTTTGGTGGAGGAAGGGAAAAGGAAATGTAGTAACCTCTGGATATAAGTTTTAGCACACCAAATACAAATGGAGACCACCGACTGCTGCAAGTTGAAATTTTTTAATTCTGGTACCTCGGCCTTCGCCTTCTCCTGGAATACATTTTACATAATAATCCACCCATTTTTATACAAATCTTTTAATTAAATAATTGATGCACCATCCCCCAATTAAATAGCTACAATCATTTCTTTACTATTTTTAAAGAAACAAATTTGGCATTTCTTAAGCACAACTATACAACATATTAACTGGAGAATAAATAACATTCATTTCATAAATACTTCTAATAATATATACATAAATATTATTACTAGTAATATGTATATCTATTATTCAATTAATGTTACCCTTGCAAGCAATCCCTTTTCCCAAGTGTTAAAAAATATTAGGGAATATGTGAAGAAATTAGTGTTTAATCAAAGAAGTCACTACATTTTATGATTTAAAATTGCTGGAAAAATACATAAAAACTAATATCACTCCAAGGGGGCTTAGAGTTGAACGGTTACCAGCCTTTGAATTTTCAGAAGATGAACTGGATTTGTCTGCTGAGTGGAAGGACATTTCAGTGAAATGTACTTTGGGCTGGCTTGCTGTGTTAGTTAAAAGAAATGAGAGAACACTAAATAAAACTTGATCTTCTATCCTGCTTTTGCAGGATAAGCTGATAGAAGAAAGTTCCGTGACTGTGTTTAACAAAAACATGATCGAAATCAAAAATAGAGTATCTAAGATAGAAACGGAGGTGATTTCCCGAAAAAAGAAAAAATATCTTCGTGATATTAAAGACCATGAAACAGGTAAACTGTTTTCATGGCAATATAGCTTTAAGAAAAAGCGTGGAGCTTCTCGTGACGTCATCAGGGGCCCGAGATCCGTCGGTGGTGGTGAAACCTCAGCGTCTTCAGCAGATGAGTCGAGTAGTAGGAAGAGTGTATCTTTTGAGAGCCTGAACACAGAACAGGAATCCAGCATGGGAGTCAACAATGCAGCAAGCGACGCAGATCAAACGGCCGTGCAGCAAAAGGGAAGAGGCCGTCGTTTTCAAAGCAAGGGAAGAAGGAGGTGATAATTTGCCAAGTTTCAGCAGACATGGGACTATTTTCTCAGAGACTATTTTCCAAAGAGAGAGAGGGGTTCAACAGGCTCAACAGGTTCATGTGCAGTTTCCAATGTTTGAAGGAAGCAGTCGTCATTTGGATGAAGTGGTTCCCTTACAGGACTCTGATTCAGTGTTTTTTGATGCTGTGGACATTTGCGAAGGTGAGAACTATAATGTAATAAATATCTCAGATTTAAACATAACTGAGAGTGCCAAACAAGTTCTTTATAAAGGCACCAAATTTGTACCTGTTTGTTTCCCTTCTCTTGCTGATTTGTCCTTGGAAATCAAGCAATTTTGCAGAAAGCTGTTTCTGAGGGAATTTTTTGCAGTTCAAACTTTATTTGACAATAGACATAAAGGTGATTCTAATATAAATGCTCCATTGATTGATAATTTAAATAGTGTTGAGGACAATTTGGCTAGTTTAGAAATTTTAGATGAGTCTTTATTGAACCTCACATTACATGAAAATGATTTGGTGGACATATACGAGCAAGATGAAGTGTGTGATGTTGGGGGGGGGTTTACCTTCAACACTGGTTATGGTAGACTAGCGGTCCCCATTTACCCTGCCAAAGTGGATTCATGCCACCTAGAAAGAACATGGTCATTAGTGTGTTTGAGAAAACATTATTAAACACTTTGGAAGAAGAATATGTAAAGTTTTGTGGTCAAAAAAGAAACTATAACTTGAAAAGGGATGAATGGAAAGCTTTATGTGATTTAAAGGATATGAATAAAAAGTATGTATTTACTCAGGCAGATAAGGGAGGGAACTGGGTTGTTCTTCCTAGGGACAAATACAATTCTATGGCCATGGAGCTTTTGAGGGACCATAATACTTATTTTGAGTTACCCTTAAATCCTATGAAAGAATATAACATGCTATTGTTGGAATTACTGGAAAGGGGCGAGCGGCTCGGCTTTTTATCTCCAGGGGATGTTAGAAAGTTACATGTTAAGAATCCACGAGTGGCCAGATTCTTTACCATCCCTAAAATACACAAAAATCTCATGGATCCACCCGGACGCCCCATAGTTTCGGGGAAAGGTGGATACTTACAGAATGTAGGTATATTTTTGGATTCCCTTTTAAAGGGGTACCTAGAAAGGGTACAATCTCATGTCAAGAATAGTGAAGAGGTGTGTTTCAAGGTTAGCAATATAGCATGGGGTGAAGATTTTTACTGGGCTAGTATAGACGTTAAATCTTTATATACTAGCATTAACAGGTTGCATGGTCTAAGAGCAGTGGAAAAAATGTTAGGAGATGGACCCAGAACATTTTTTATCATCAGTTTGTTGGACTTTTGTCTCACGCACAATTGTTTTGAGTTTGAGGGTAAACATTTTTTGCAAAAAGAGGGTACAGCTATGGGGGCAGCTTTTGCGCCCTCATATGCTATTTTGTTTATGGCCCACTTTGAAAGTAGTTACATTTATCCCTCTCTTTTTTATAAAAGGAAGGTGGTCAAATACATGAGGTTTATTGACGACCTTTTATTTTTGTGCAGTGGTGTACCAGATGAGTTCGAGAATTTTGTTTCAGAATTGAAGAAAAATAATTGGGGTTTGGATTTTACTCATACCATAGGGGGTAGAAATATCCATTATTTGGATGTAGAAATTTATGTGAACCAGGATGACAAAATTCAATACAAACCTCATTACAAAAAGACTGCAGCGGAAAATTTTCTCCATGCTTCCAGCATGCATAGTGATTCCTTGATTAATTCTCTCCCATTTGGTGAGTTTAAAAGAATAGGGAGACACATTTCAGAAAAGAATTTGATTCCAATGGAATTTAATAAGGTGGAAGGAAAGTTATTAGAGAGAGGATATTCTGTCATGAGTGTAAAAAAAGCTAGAAGAAGGGTGGAGAGTGAGTTGGGCATTACAAGAAGGTCCAGTAATAGGGTTAGATTTAGGGGGATTGGGCACTCTGGAAATTATGATATCCATGACAAAAACAGCAGTGGGATCAAGGATTCTAATGGAAAAATATTTTTTGTAACTAGATTTTCCCATTTTTCTCAAACTTTGAAGGGACTAGTGGATAGATTTTGGCCAATCATTTATGAAGATGAGAAGATAGGAAAACTCTTTCCGTCACGGGTGACCTTTTCATATAAGAGATATTTCAATCTCAGGGAAATTCTGAATTTTAGAAAAAATGGTGGAGGGGGTGAAGATGATAGAAAGGGATCATTTAGGTGCAGAAAATGTAAAGTGTGTAAGTGGGTTAGGAACTTGGATGGTTGCAAAATCAATGGGGTCAAAAATAATGCCACTGAATTTTATAATTGCAACTCAACTGGGGTCGTGTATATTATAGGATGTGGCTGTGAGAGACAAAATTGGTACATAGGACAAACCACTAGAAGGGTTAAATTAAGGATTTTGGAACACCTAGGAGATATAAGGCATAAGAGGCTAGAGAGCCCAGTGGGAAAACATTTTGTTGACAATCATGGGGGGGTCCCAGATGGTTTTGTCTTCAGTGTGTTAGGTAGACCTAATGTATATGGTAATGAGGCCATTTTTCGTGAAAAATTACTTTTGATGGAGTCAAGGTTCATTCTAAATTTAAAAACTATGTTTCCAAATGGAATGAATATGGAGGTGTAGTGTGTTTTTTTCCATATAATTTTTTTCATGACTATTTTCGTGAATTTATTCATGACTATTTTCATGGATTTTCTCATATATTTTCCAACACTAATTTCTTCACATATTCCCTAATATTTTTTAACACTTGGGAAAAGGGATTGCTTGCAAGGGTAACATTAATTGAATAATAGATATACATATTACTAGTAATAATATTTATGTATATATTATTAGAAGTATTTATGAAATGAATGTTATTTATTCTCCAGTTAATATGTTGTATAGTTGTGCTTAAGAAATGCCAAATTTGTTTCTTTAAAAATAGTAAAGAAATGATTGTAACTATTTAATTGGGGGATGGTGCATCAATTATTTAATTAAAAGATTTGTATAAAAATGGGTGGAGTATTATGTAAAATGTATTCCAGGAGAAGGCGAAGGCCGAGGTACCAGAATTAAAAAATTTCAACTTGCAGCAGTCGGTGGTCTCCATTTGTATTTGGTATGCTTTACTGGTGAAGGAGTGGAGGAATTGTGTATTCTGTGGATATAAGTTTTAGCACCCAAGCATTTGATGTGGTTTGGGCCAAGGTGCTTGAGTGTAGAGAAAAATGACCACCAACTGCCTCTAGATTGGGACAGTTGGACAACGCTTCAGGAATGCTGAAAGGGCATGTCAGGAAAGGATTCCCTGTAGCCATGGTTCTGCAGACACCCTCTGTCTCTATGGCAGTGTCTCTCATTATAGGCCCCTCCTCGGCCTCTCTACTTTGGTCAGGAAAAGAACCTTGAGATTTGCAAAACCAAGTTTGCTTAGCACCCCTTTGATTCCTAGAGTAGGTTCATTGGGGAACAGAAAACTTAATTCTTATGGCAGACAAGGTTTTGCCTTCTTGCTCACAGCAGGTGAGGGTGTCCTTAATAGATGGTCCAATCAATGAGGAGCCATCAAAGGGGGCATTGGCAAATTACATCTTAAAGAGCTCTGCAAAATCATGCAGCTGCATCCAGGCATGATGGCGTATTGTGATGCCAGTGCCAGCTGCCTTTGAAGAACCCTCAACTGAGTATGAAATAAGCCTCATGGAGGAGTTGGCAATAGAAGTGACAGTGACTAGCTTAGGTCAAATTTTATCTAACTCCCCCTTAGGCAGAGAGTCTGCCAGAGAATCACAGAGTTCCTTGATCAAGTCTCTCTGAAGCCAAGTAAAGTGTGCCAAGTAACTGACTGCCCTCAGCAAAAAAGTCGCCGAGGTAAAAGTGCTCTTCCTGAACCTGTCAATTGCTCTGGACTCCCTGTTCAGCAGATGGACAATGGAGCTCTGCAGGGTGAGCTCCTTCTTGGTAGCAGCCAACACCACCATAGCATCAACGGGAATACCTTTACTCCAGAAATAACAATCCTCAGGGGGAGAGAAAGTATTTTATCGGGGCACTTAGGAACTGGTTCTATAGTGTCCAGCTCCTTCCAGGCCCAACTGGTGGACAGGTCAATGACTGCATCAGCTGGGGGGGGGGGGCAATCCAAGATGAAGATGGTGCCATCTCAAAGGCCTCAAGGAATACAGATTCCGCCGGAGAGGAAGTTTTGGAAATCCAGCCACCATTTACCTTCAAAATCTCTAAATGTCTGTGAAGGACACATTGTTAGGTTGCATTTTGGGTAAACAATTTCCCTCATCATAATACGTATCCTTGGTGAGAGACTCCATAGGCACATCCACATTTCCTTTTGCAGGTCCTCTTCTGTGGAATGTCCTTCATGGGATACTTAGCAGAAGAGCCAGAAGAGGAAGGGACCACCTTAGGTGGAGCAGACTGGAGGTCCTTTGAGACAGGCTGACCCTGGGCAGGAATGGTTGATCCCAGACCTTGATCCAAAGGAGAAGCGCAGGTGGAGCAGCTGTCGAAGGGACTGGCACTCCTCAAACAGAGAATGCCTTTTCCAATGCCTGAAAAGCTGAGGGTCCCAGTGAGATATCGTCATGCTCCCTCAGAGCCAAAGCTGCTGAGAAAGACAGAAGCAGCCCACCAGAACTCAGACTCCCAGACAGGAGCAGACTTGCACTGTTGAGGGAGAGAGTCTGGTCTGACAACAACATCCCGGAAACAGGATGCACTCGGGATACAACTGTCCTGGTGCTCCAAAACCAAAAGCTGGATTGGAGAAAAGGTTGCAGTCTAAGCAGGTTCAGATCCACTAGGAGACGGAGCAAGAAGAACCCCCATCTGGATATGGGCCTTGGTTATTAATCTAACCATCCTGTCCACATCAAGGTACAGGCTTCAAGAGGACCTAGTGGATGGCACTGATGATGGACGAGACTGCCTGGATGTTTAAAGGATCTTGGCAGGCAAAGTAGGAGATACTGACATAACAGATCTCCCTGAAGACTGTGGATCCAGAGACCGACTGATCCAAAGAGGGCTACTCTGATCCGGAGGCTTAGGATCAGAGGGCACAGTGGAAATGGAGGGCTCACTCAGAGCCATTAGGTCGATCGGATCAGACAACCTCGGAGCCTTGCCAAGCGGCTCTGAGGAAGCTTCTTAGTGTCAGAGCCATGAGAAAGCTTAGAGGGGGTTGAGCCCCTGGAGAAACAGCAGTAGTTGGTAATAATCCTTTTAAAATAAGCTTATTTCTTCTCTCCTGGAAGGCCCGAGGGTTAAATCCCTCACAAATGTTGCAATCAAAGTCCAGATGAGCTGGTCCTAGGCAGTAGACACAATTATGGGCGTTTGAGTGCGGAATCTTCCATTTGCACTTGGAACAACAATCCAGTAGGCTTATCCATTACAAAAAAAAACAAAACACTACACAAGAACTACGCAAAGAACTCCTAGGACTGTGATACCTAAATTATCTAGTACAGAACCTATAACTCCAACGATCACTAGAACTATAACTGCAAACTTTTAGTTATGTACTCACCATAACTTTAGATGTTTGGGATCCATCTCGCCTACATTCTGTACTGATGGGCTCGGAGCCGATCCCTCGGCTCCGACTCGGCATGCTTATGCTATAGAGCGAGGCCTCTTATTGGCTGAGCTATCTTTATCCCAGGATGCACCACCACTAATCCCCCAGATCTTGTTTGTCCGCATTCATGCACACATGCACAACTGTTTATATAACATTGTTAGATGTTTCAAGATGAAACAACAGGATTCGGACCTTCTGATATCCTCTGATCTCCAAGGAAGGGGGAAGGAGGGTGGGTTATTAGGAATGTAGGCAAGATGGATCCCAAACATCTAAAGTTATGGTGAGTACATAACTAAAAGATGTTATGTGATCCTATCTCGCCTACATTCTGTACTGATGGGACAGCGTCCCTAGCACCTAAATCCCAGGTGGCTCACTGGAAAACACTCCTGAGCACTGTGGAACCAAATGAAGCTCGTCCTCTAGATGCCACATCCAATTTGTAGTGGGAAATAAAAGTGTGCGGGGAAGACCATGTAGCCGCAGCACAAATGTCACTAATGGCAAGTTTAGAATGAAAAGCTATCGAAGTAGCCATAGCCCTTGTAGAATGAGCTTTGACAGAGGTGGTAAGCTCTTTATTAGAATAAAAATAAGCTTGAGTAATACAGTCCCTGATCCATTTGGCAATAGTGACCTTTGTGACAGCTTTGCCCAATTTATTGTCTGCAAAGGATACAAACAACTGATCTGTTTTCCTTGTTTGTTTGGTCCTGTCTAAGTAAAAACGTAACTGCCTGTGGACATCTAGTGTATGGAATATGAATTCCGCTTTGCTAGAGTATTTTGGAAAAAAGACTGGAAGTTCTAACGATTGTTGTAAGCAGAAACTAGAACAAACTTTAGGGACAAAGGAAGGATTTGGCCTGAGGGATACTCTGTCTTTGTGAAAAACCAAGTACGGGGATTTTACTGACAAAGCTTGAAGCTCTGAAACTCTTCTGGCAGAAGTAATTGCCACCAGAAAAGCTGTCTTCCATGATAGAAACTTTAAATCACATGTAGCCGCCGGTTCAAAGGGGAAGGAAGTCAAGGCGCGTAACACTATATCGAGATCCCATGGAGGTGCAGGATGAGAAATCGGAGGTCTTAATAGAGCAGCACCTTTCAAGAAGGTCTTACACAATCTGTTGCTCATTAAAGGTGGGTCTATGGATTCATGAAAATTGGAAATCGCTGCCAATTGTACCTTGATGGTAGAAACTGAAGAGCCTTGATTGAAGAGAGAAGTTAAAAATTTTAGTACTTCTGCCACGGGAATAGAAATGGGGTCCAGGCCCCGGAGTTGAGCCCAAATAGCAAATCTTTTCCATTTGCTAGAATACAGTTTCTTTGTAGCAGACTTATGGGCCAAAGATAATATGTGTACAACATCTGGATCCAATGTATGACTCCTGACTATAGTCGGAAGAGGAGGAGCCAAGCCGTCAATTTTAAGGTGTGTAGGGACTGGTGGAATAGTCCTGACTGATGAACCAGTAGGTCTGGGATCTGATCCAGGAACCATGGACCTTCCAGAGCATATTTCCGAAGATAGGGAAACCATACTTGACGAGGCCAGTAAGGAGCAATTAAGATCATTTTGCTCCCCAAGAGAGATGCCTTTTGAATCACCCTGGGAAGGAGAGGAACTGGAGGGAAGGCATAAAGCAAGCCGGTGGGCCAAGGATGGACTAATGCGTCCATGGGGCTCTTCCCTGGAGCCGGGGTTAGGGAGAAGAATTCTTTGCACTTCGCATTCAGAGGAGTTGCGAAGAGGTCGCAACACGGAACTCCTCATTCGCTGAAAATCTGACTTGCAACTGTCATATTTAGAGACCATTCGTGAGGAGAGAGGATGGTTCTGCTCAATCTGTCGGCTATCACATTGGACTTGCCCGGTATGTGAGTAGCCACTAGGAAGCGTTTGGTCGAGACTGCCCATTCCCAAACTCTCATGGCTTCTCTGCAAAGAGGATAGGATCTGGTCCCTCCCTGTTTGTTCAGGTACCAGACAACTGACATGTTGTCTGAGTGAACAGCAATTACGCCTTGAGGGAGATAATCGTGAAGGGCTTGAAGGGACAGAAGTACTGCCCTCATTTCTAGGATGTTAATATGAAGAAGAGTCTCTTCCGGGTGCCATTGGCCTAGGAGGTAGAACAAGGGGTCGTCCCTGATCCAAATTGGAGGGCACTAGCCACCAGCGAAGGTCCCGTTTGCAAGATTCCGTGATCCATATGAGGTGACTGAGAGGTAGTTCCTGAAAGGACCACTGAGCTGAAAGAAGCCACTGGAGGATTCTCATGTGCAACCTTGCCAAGGGGACTAGAAGAACCGTGGCAGACATGGATCCCAATAGCTGCAGGACCATCCTGGCTGGAGCTTTGGACCTGGGAAGTAAGGCTCGAACTTGAGTCTGTATTGTTTGTATTCTGTCTGTAGGTAGATAGACCCGCATTCGGTTTGAGTCTATCTCTACCCCTATGAATCTTATTCGTTGAGATGGCAGCAACACAGACTTTGGCCAATTGAAGGTGATTCCAAGGGAACTGCCCAGTGATATAGTGGCTTGAAGGCTCTGCAGTAGTAGATGCCTGGAGGTGGCAGTTAGGAGCCAGTCGTCTAGATACGGAAACACCTGGAATCCTAGACTTCTCAGGTGAGCAGTCACGACTGCCAAACACTTGGTGAACACCCTGGGGGCTGTGGTGAGACCAAAGGGCAGCGCACGGAACTGAAAATGACTGCCTCCCTAGGCTGAAGCGCAGATGTCTCCTGGATGCTTGATGTACCATGATATGGTAATAAGCGTCCTTGAGATCTATGGAGCACATCCAAACACCCTTCTCCAGCAATGGGAGAATGGTTTGTAGGGTGACCATTCGGAACTTGGACTTTCTGACTGAACGGTTTAGGATGCTGAGGTCCAAAATGGGCCTCAAGTCCCCGGTCTTTTTTGGCACCAAAAAGAATCTTGAGTAAGTCCCTAATCCGATCTGGTCTGCGGGGACCGGTTGGATGACTTTTTGCAGCAGCTTTAAAACTTCTGAGGCTGCAGTATCCCGCTGACTGGGTGGCGGGTCCGGGATTTTTTTGGACTGGGGGGGGGGGGATGAGAGAATGGGATGGAGTAGCCTCCGGCGATAATTCGAAGCACCCATCGGTCCTGAGTGATACCTTCCCAGGCTTTTAGGTGCTTCGAGAAACGACCCCCGACTGGCTCCGGAGCTGCACAGCCGGGCAATCCCTCAGGGACTGTGAAAGGTTGAAGAGCCACGAAAGGACTCGCGGTCTCCAGTGTTGCGAGGGCCTCTGCTGCCTCTGGGACGGCGTCTTCCGGAAGAATTTCCCCCTCCCCTGCCTCTGGAAGGGGGATCCTCCTGCTGAGAGGGGTAAGGCTTCTGAGATCTACGGAACCACATCTTCCCTCCTCTTTTAGCCTTGGGATAAGGCCGAAAGGGAGTGGAAAATTGTGCCCCTACGGCAGTCAGAGTCTTACCCTCCTGCTCACAGCGGGTCAGTGTGTCCTTTACCTTGGGTCCAAACAAGGAGGACCCATCAAAGGGGGCAAAGGAAGACTTAAAGGCCTCCGCGAAATGACACAGGCGGAGCCAGGCTTGTCTCCGTAGAGCAATGCCTGTACCCGCCGCTCTACTCGCCCCTTCAGCCGCATAAGAAATGAGCCTCATGGACGAGTTTGAGATGGACGACATTGTAGCCAGCTGAGAGCCAACCGTCTGGGCCAGCTCCTCTGGCAGGTTACCCAAGAGGGTATCGGATAGTTCCTTAATCAGATCCCTCTGAAATCTGTGCGTAAGGTAGTTCAAGGACCTCAAAGTAAAGGCCACTGAACTCAGGGTGCGCTTCCCATACCGATCCATGCTCCTAGACTCCTTATTAGGAGGATGGACGGACGTCGAAGCCTCTGCTACATCTTGCTGGGTAGCAGATGCCACCACCAAAGCATCTACAGCCACACCTTTAGTCAGAAACTCTTTTTCAGGGGGTGCCGAGAGGAACTTATTCGGACGAGCAGGCACCGGTTCCACAGAGTCTGGGTGTTCCCACCCTTGACAGATCAAATCCAAGAGCTCATCGAAGGGCGGAGACACCCAGGAGGCGGAGGGCTGAGCCCCGAAGGCCTTCAGGAACACCGACTCATCAGCAGAGGGAGGTTTGGACTGCCAGCCGCCTCGTTGTTTTAGGGCTTCCAGGATGTCTGCAAAGGAGACATCATCAGTGGACGACTTAGGGGACCCCTCTGCATCATCGAGATCAGTGTCTGATGTAAGAGACTCGTCAGGGGAGTCAACGTGCTTCCTCTTGCACGATCTCTTCCTGGGGGGTTCTTCCGAAGAGGCTTCAGAAGGACCTCCAGGAGGGGGAGAAACCCCAGTGGGGGTAACCTGAGGCTCCGGGGCTCCACTGTCTAAGGACAGGGGGACTGCCAAAGACCCAGTCTCCGTATGCAGGGAAGGAGCTGGGGAAACCGTGGAGGTAGCCAAGGAAGATTTGGCTAACGCACTCCTCATAGCCCTGAAGGTGGGACCACCAGAATCCTGGGGGGGTCCCACCTCCGTGGCCACGACAGTGGATGGCACTCCCGCCGCCGACGCACCAAGAGGGAGACTTGGGACCGAAAGCATCAGTCCCGAAGCCTCCCCCCCAGGGCCGAAGGAAGAATTCCGTGTACTGAACTCCGACCCAAGAGCCAGAGTTGGAGGAAGGGTCGGGCCCGACCGTAAAACCTCCACCGGTTCCACCAGCACCGGCTCCAACGGTGCCGAAGCTGTTGGAGGAGGAACCATAGTAGGGAAGTGGACCATCGGCTCCGAAGCCGAATGGGCTGGAGCCAAAACTAGCTTTTGGAACACCGGAGACTGGAAGAGTCTAAGGAGCACCCTGTCGATGTCCGAATCAGACATCCTGGATGATCTAGAGGATACCGATCGGGCCCGAACCGATTTCTCCATCGGCTCCGAATGGACTCTACCACTATCGGCTCTGAGGGAGATCTCAAGGCAATTTCCTTCGGTGCCGATAAGGACTTCGGCTCCAAGGGGGAAGAGTCTGAGCCGGTAACCCTTATCGGCTCCAATATCAGTGGAGTCGATGAAGGTGACCCGCCTCTCGATGCCCCAGTCCTCGGCTCCGAAACCAGAGGGGTCGAGGCTGGAGGCATCGAGGCAGACCGTTCCGCCCTCGGCTCCGAAGTCCGTGGAGCCGATGGAGAAGTCTGCTTAGATTTTTTAGCAGTCTGTTCCGACTGACTGGTCGGAGCCGACGCTTTCTTCTTTTTTGAAGGAGAAGGAGAGGAAGGTAAAGCCTCCTCGAAGGATGGCTTAATTAACCCCT
The DNA here is from genome assembly GCF_019279795.1 of Protopterus annectens. Lineage (NCBI taxonomy): Eukaryota > Metazoa > Chordata > Ceratodontiformes > Protopteridae > Protopterus > Protopterus annectens. The sequence continues at coordinate 73,264,004 of NC_056742.1, forward strand.
TCAGGATTAATTTGTTTTTCCTCTCCTGGAGGACTCTAGATGAAAAGGCGTGACACGCTACACGATTCTTGTAGGTGCTTGGCGCCTAAGCAATAGACGCACGAGGAGTGGTCGTCCGTTATGGACATCTTAAAACCACACCTCGTGCATTTTTTAAACATGGCCAAAATAGCCCAAACACAGTTGTCTGCAGCAAAAAGAAAAGTTTATCACAGTATGAATATATCTCTCTTTTTTTTTTTTTTTTTTAAATCTGCACAAATACAGTACAACGAAAAATTATACAGAAGAGAGAGAGATAGAGAGAGTCAAGACCCTCTAACTTAAACGGGTACTTGACCCACAAATGAAAAACCAAGAAAGTAAAGCAACAGGGGAAGGCCCCTCTAACTAAAACGGGAAACCTTCCCTTTGCAAAAAAACACACAATTTCTCAACAGAAATATCAAATGCACACTCAAAACACAAGAATAGCTGTTAAAACAGCTTTTGGGTTGAAAATCAGCAAATTTCTGACAGGAAAAGCCTAAAAAAATTAGTACTTAGCCCAGCCAAGTTGAGACCACGTCTATGCTTGTAAGCGGCAAACGAGATCTGGGGGATTAGTGGTGGTGCATCCTGGGATAAAGATAGCTCAGCCAATAAGAGGCCTCGCTCTATAGCATAAGCGTGCCGAGTCAGAGCCGAGGGATCAGCTCCGAGCCCATCAGTACAGAATGTAGGCGAGATAGGATCACATAACATCTAGTTTTTATTTATTTATTTTTTTTTTTTGAGAGAAGGAAAAAGGGCCAAAGCACGACAGGAGCCACATGATGAAGTGACTGCAGGGCAGGATGCAGCAATTCCCCTTCCTGTTTAGACAACAGACCTAAACAAAGATACTGAAAATGGAGTGTTGAAGATGGTTGAACCATGATTCACTCATTCAGAAAGCAGCCGTTAAAATCATTTGATCCTTCTTCTCAGAACTACAGGAACAATAAGGAATGCATAAGCAAGCACAATTCCAGAGAACTCAGAACTACAGGAATAATAAGGAATGCATAAGCATGCACAAGTCCAGTTTTACAGAAAGTTATTTTGTGCTACAGCTAAACATCACGAAGGAAGCAGAGAATTTTGGATGACGTCTCAATGTTATAAAGACTTGGAAGTTCAAAAATCATTCTGAGGACCTGTTAAGAATACATTCCACATTGTCTGTTTATGTACATCACTATGAATTGTCAGAAACAATAAGAAACACTCCTTGGTGTAGAAAAACTCTAAATGTCGCCAAAACTTCTTTTGGATCTACATACAGTTTGACATGAGATGGAGACAGTAAGCACTGCACTTTTTATGGATTCGTGTGCATTCCCCAAGTGGAGACTAAATTACCTCACATAAAAATCTGATATGGATGAAGAGGGACAGAGGGCTTTCTGTCATGTAGCTGAACTGTTGTGGTCAAGTCTACTTATAACAAGAGCAGATATTAATGTATAGTCCTGTCAACAGCAAATCATAAAATTTTGGTTATACCACCTTATACCTCGATTCTTCTGTGATCCAAAAAATGCAAAAGCATTGGCTTCTTTCCTTCCTTGCATTGCTCAGCTAAGACTCGCACTTGTGTGCAATGAGGAAGGCACATTGTTTCCCCTCTTATGAAGAGTTGGTGTATGTTCTCTTCAGTTCTAAATGTTGATTCCATTACAGGAAATGATGGATGCAGTAGACAGATAACCCTCCTTTGTATACATAATCAAGGCATAAAATACATAGAGCAGATGCAGTTGTGTAAATGAAAGCAAGTCCTCTCTTGCTTTTTAGCGACCTCTTACTTCGAGTCTTGATTCTAAACTGGCACACCATGTTAAAAACATTACTTAACCAAATTAATACATATGTCACTCAACACAAATGCAGCAATACTAGATTAAACCAGACTTTCAAATATCAGGAAAAAAGAGATGACAGAAAGTATCCAGTGCAGTTTATGACAAAAGTTTATTACTAAAGTACAGTTAAGTACATGACAAACCCCTATAAAGTCAAATCATTATTCTGACATCACAGAGCATTTCAGAAAGTAGTTATACAAGTACTGCATGTCCGGGTTAATTTCACTGAAGAAAATTACCTGTTCCACAAAGAACATCTCCTACAACTTTAGTCTCCAAGTCATGCAGCTGTGTGTTGTGCAATCTTAGAAAATACAAACTTTTTTTCCTCTCAAAAGCATACAATATCAGAATCTTCACTTTCTAATCACTCTTACAGAAGTTGTTACAAATGCAATGTCTCAAGTTATTACAGTATACAAAATATGAAAAGACAGCCCTTGAGTATGAATCACAAACTTAATTCAAGCATCATCTCTACAACTAACTCACAGAAGAGTTAGACCTGACATACTGAACACACACAAATGGGAGTAGAGAAAGTGTGCTCTGATTTTAAAACCATTTAAAAAAAAATGGCAGCCCCACAGAATAAAAACATACAAACGTAAAGGAACATGCAGTAAAATATTGACTTTTTTCTTTATAAAGACTGTGTGTTAATTTAGACTTTTTTTAAATAATACAGCAGACTAAGTAACTCTCATCGCCTTAACAGCAGATTCTCTCATCAGAAAATTATTTCATCTTTTATGCATAGCACTTTATTTGGTATTCAACCTCAGCAATGGTCTACCTGAAATAATTTTTTTCTTAGTTAATTGCATGTTGTACGTCATGCAGAACCCTGTTTTACTTTGAGACTATGTCTATTTGAAACACTTAAGTGCTGTAATGCTTTGTCAAGCTGCAACAGCTTCACAAGTACCCTAGACAGCTATATTTCTGAAAAAGCAGAGATGCAGTTGCTGACCTGGCTTACTGAAGTGTGATTAGTACTTGCAAAGATTTTTCATTAGAGTTGAGACAGACAAAATTACCTACTTATTCTGAACTTCTAAACATCAGACTTTCCTTTAACAAAATAAACTGGTATTTCTTTGAAATAAAATGCAGTTCTGTCCAGGTAATACCCAAGATGTGCATGCATATCCAAAGCATGCTAAAGTTTTTTTGCCCTATTTTCCTCTCAAAATAATTAAACTGCATCTCCATTACTACTTCAGAAAAAAAAACTATCGGAACAAACAGCTGCAAGAAACAAGAGCTTACTAGTTAAAATCTTAGTGTAACCAACAAATAACTTACATTCTACTTTAGAAACACATCCCTCCCCTGGGGTCGCAAACATGATAAACCCCACAAGAGAAGCTCAGCTTCCCAAATATGTACTAATCATGCTAGTCAAGTAAATAGGGACATTAGTCTGACATCATTTGGAAGGCATAATCCTGACACACAGAAGATGCAAAAACTCCAATACCAAGAGGAGTGTGACCAAAATGAGCCAAGTACTCCTTTTCCACCGAAATGATAATGAAAATGCAAATTGTTAAATAAGGTATGATTTCCTATAGGATGGTTAATTCCTGTCTGGGTAAGGAAGACCATGCTTGCCTCCAAATTGACAGGCAGGAGACTGGGAAGCAACACTGATATGTAGTTGAACTGAGTGATTTGTTTCAGTTGGACTCTCTCTGGTGGCTCTTTTCTCATTTGAATCAAAAAGAGCACCACGGCCTTTTCAAGCATTTCTGAACTATTAAAATTATATGATCCTTGTCTTCTGTGGCTTTGAGAAAATCTCTATTAGGGGAGTTGAGTAGATATATGCACATAAGCCCCAAATCCACTAAAAAAAAAAAAAATACAGCATTTGCTTTCCTTTTTTTTCTTCAACTGGGGGGTGGAAGGGGGTGGGGGGCAGTGAGGACTGTAATCTGAGCATTTTGATTGCTGGAAAATGGATTGTTTCTGGGTAACACTTCCTTGTGCAACAGCCTTTACTATGCTGTGAATATTCTCTCAGAGGACTTGCTTTATATTGAAATAACCTGGAAGATGGACAGTTATAACATCATGTATACCTATTTTTCTCAATTTTCTTGTCAGAATGCATAACAGCAGAGGGAAAACAACAAAAGTAGGGGATTGAGGGTTGGTATGTTACTAAGGCTGAAGTCTCTCCTCTACTTACAGAGCTATCATTATGCTTAGGGCACAAACCCTGCATCTGATAACAGCCCCGCCATTTGTAACCAGACTCCATGGTAATTTTCTTTGAAGGTCATTTTTACATACATATGGCCCAAAAGGAAGACCTAGCCTAGGTGATCATATCCAGTTTGCAGTACCTTGCAAGTGTATTAAGAGCACACCAAGATGCAGCTGCACAGCACTGCCTAGGGATGTACGGCAGAAAAAAAAAAAAAAAAACAATAGACGTAGTTCCAGCTCCAGCAGAATTGACCATTTGAGCTGGAAGTAAGGCCATGACATGTTCTAATACTTTATACAGCTTTATATCTATAGAGAATAGGTGCATCTTGATTGGACCAACCTGGTCATAGCAAAGTACGTGAATAGCTGATCATTTCTGTGGAAATATTTTGTCCAATCTACATAGAACCTCAGCTGCTTGTAAATATAAAGGCAGTGAAAAAAATATACTTTCTACTTTTTGCATAGTGAGGAAAGAAAGGCAGATCTACTGCTTGGCATGGCTTAAATTTTACCTGCAATCACCTTTAGCATAAATAATGTACTGTTTCTAAGCACTATCATGTCTTTATTGCACATTAAGTAAAACCTCATCTGGTCAGGCTAAAGGCCACTAGAAACAGAGTCTTCATGACAAGTCCTTTAACTCTGCAATGACAGCAGCTTCGAACAGAGGAAGGTAAGCTTTTTCAACATGAAGTAAATGTTCCAGGGCAGAACAGGTCTAAAAGAAGGTCTGAGGAGAAACATTCCACATAAAATTACTGAAAGGAAGAATTCATTCTGGAATGAAAATTGGAGATGAGCGCTACATGAACGTTGATGGAAAAGTAGCGAAGGTCAGGGACAAAAATTTCAGAATGGTAGTTCAAAATGATCTCATAAGGAGTCTAGATTCCATGTTGAATGCTCAGATGGAAAAAAAGTAATTTATCCTTATATGTCTTCTGGGTGGAAGAGCTTTAGGAAGATGAAATAATTTCTATGGCTGTTTCAAAAGATAGAAAGTGGAAAAAGCCAAGTTGTCAGTTTTAGAGAGAGGAGGTCTAGGTGCAATGGCTTCTTCAGAAATATAAGGCCAGAATAGGAGAAACCGCATATGATAAATCCAGGAAACAGGATATTTTTGACCTTGGTAAATCTGTTTTTGAAAGAATTTTATCATCAGAGAAAACTGCAGAAAAGTACAAAAGAGGGCAGGAGTACAGTTGTCTATCACTTCCTTGGGCTGACACTATGGAAGGAGGAATAAGGCAAATATAGTTCTTTGGTGTTGGTTGGCTGGGGATGGGAAGAAATCACAATGGCTTGCCTCACAAAAGGAAAATCTTCCTTGGTATTGTGCTGCTCAGAGACTATTAATGAAGCATCACCAGAAAGCAGTTAAGTATCACCTCTGCCAGGGAACTGGCTTCCCCTGGACTCTAATTAGTATAAGGAAAGGGTGGGAGAGAATTGCTTATTACTGAGCTCTCACTGCCTCCTAACAAAGTGGTTAGAAACAAGTCCCCTCACCATTTATTTTAAACAAGAAACATCTTCATTGTCTTATTTAAGGCATAGGCATTCATACATTTATATAAATTAAAACAGACCATGTTGACATTTTCAGTTGCAAAACATAATATAATCTTCTATACAGTCTTTGTCAATCAAATATTACATAGCTCATTAATTTCCTGCCTTCCCTTAAACCTCACTCCTCCAAAACATTAATCTGCACGCATTGTTCTCACAATTCCCATTTTTTTCTATATAATTTACTCCTACCCTTTTCTAAACATCCCACTTCCAGTGTTGTCATCTCTGTCATTATAGTCACTGTTTCTAGTACAGTTGGTTTAGATTTTGATTTCCATTTGCTAGTAATTGCTTTTTTGGCAGCCACAAGAATTGAACTATGCAAGGCCTTACTATGTTTAAGCAATATTGGATTCTGTATCACAGCTCCAGAAATAATTCCCTTAGTTATATCAATTTGCTCACCCAGTATTTCTGACAGAGAAGTGTGCAGGGAATTTTTAAAGTCTGCCAAGTGTCAACTCATTACCCTCACAAAAAATATATTCCCAATTACCTCTTTTGTCAGAATCAAAACATTTGCAATTTATCTGAGGGAAAATTCTTTGGACTCTGCTTGGGGTATAGAAATATCTGCACAAACACTTCCAAGCAAAGATCCTATTTTTTTTTTTACTTTGATGTAAATTTGGGAGCCACATATATATCATTCCACTGTTTCTTAGTGAATTATTTGTCCAAGCTCTTTTCCCAATCCTTTCTAACCTCCTCTGATTGATTCCTATAGTTACCATGCAGTATTTTATATGCCCTACAACATCCAGGCTGTCATAACATATTACAATGAACCCTTGTGGAAGGGAGTCCTGAAAGGATGACAGATTTAAAGGAGTACAACAGGTTTCTCTAATGTATTCCTCAACTTCACGGCCCTTTTCCTCCCTATTTACATTGTCCTCTGTAAAGCAACAACAATAAAGCACTTACAATTTTTATAATTCCCCTTACTTCTGTAACAGAAGCCTACCTTCTCATACTGTGATGGTTTCACTTACAAAATTATTCTTTCACATTTGAATAAAGCTTGCTGGAGCCGCCCAATTACTGACATCATAGAGGTCAGACAGTGCAGGCACTTTTTTTTAAATCAGTTCCCTCCCCCAAAGTGACATCACCACAGCCGTCATCTGATTCTAACTAAAATAATAAGACCCACCCATTCTGTGATGTCATGGTAGGGTACTTCTTTTTAGCAGTGTGTTTCCAGTACACTGTATTTCCCTATTGGAGCCTTCTGCATCAGCTTCTCTCGTGGATTTATACTGGTAAGTATGACATTTTTTGTAGAAACACATTGTTTGACAGCAAAGTATCAGTATCTTCATTTCTCCTGGCTTTTCAGTCACTGTGCTGCATAAGTTCACACATGCATCCAAAAATGTTTAAATGTTGCTTGTTTGGGTCCTGCTGACCAAACAACTGTTGTGGATACATGTATGCAATTGGTATTGAATTGTGGCGCTTTAGTACTGTACTTTTTTATATTTATTTGCCTTTGCTGCAGCATTCCAGCTGTTCCGCATGGTGTTGATTGCCAGTGGCAATTATTACTATAAAGTTGTCTTCTTTCTGAAGTTATCTTCTCTAACTTTCCTAAAGAGCAGTACCACTGACTACCTTAAAGATTTCCTGTTCAATATGGGTAGTGGTTGTGCCGTCTTGTAATCTGGTCAGTGAGAAGGTGCAATGAAAAAACTTGCTGTCCATTGTCTGATGCATTAGTCCCACTTCAATCTGCAAATTGGCACTGTTTTACTCCTTTAATACCATGTACTTTTTTTTAATGTAATTTCCTTTCCTGCGGCGTTCCTTTGCCAGCTGTTCCATGTGGTCTTGCTTGCCAATAGCAACCTTTTTTTTTTACGGTCCTGTGATGTCTGAAGTTTTGTGTGTGCATGACTGTGTGATTACGAACTTCCAAGCCATTATTTTACACTTGCTTAGCTGTTTACTTTTTTTTCTTATTTTATACTCACTAAACAGCTTAGCGAGTATAAAGTAATGGCTTGTTAGATCGTAATTGCACGCTCACACCGACAAACACTCGATTATGTTGCTGTGTTTCTCCCATTGGTTATTTGCCACCTACTAATTTTTTTTTTTATCTAAAACATGTCTCTCTCTGCAGACATAAGGGTAGTGGGTTTGATTCTTGTGTTGTTTGGGCAGTGATTGCAAGTGCGTGGGGAGAGAATGAAGTGTGTGTGTATGAATATAGGAGTGTGTGTGTGTGTGTGTGTGTGTGTATGACAGAGCGAACAGTAAGGGAGTGCATGGAGTGTGTGTATAAATGTAAAAGTGCCTGCGTGTGTGTATGAGAGCGCCATCAGTAAAGGAATGCATGGAGAGTGTGTGTATGACTTTTGAAGTGCCTGCGTGTATGAAAGAGCGATCAGTAAAGTAAGAAACTCCTGTTAATAAAAAATAAAACGCACCATATTAACACTTTTTATTTACATGTTGTTTGTCTTTCGGCTTTTTCCCAGTAAGGGGTCGCCACAGCGGAACTCCGGTCCGCTAATGATTGGCAGTAGATTTTTACGAAATGCCGAGGTGCCAGCTCGATGCCCAACCTTCAACGAAGGCACACCCATTTACGCACGTATGTCTTTCGAACGCTACCCAACTGAGGGGAGGACATGCAGACTCCACACAGAAGGCACTCCGAAGCAGAGAATCGAACAGGAGAACCTCTTGCTGTGAGGTAACAACGCTACCGCCGTACCACCGTGGCATACTAACACCTTTTAAATTGCTAATCTTAAAACCCATTGAAAGGCAGTTATTTAAAGAGCTACCCATACAAGGGATTGTAATTTACCATGCCTGGGAAACATTTTACTACTTTTGCATTTTAGTATGGTGACATGTTGTATATTGCCTTAACTTTATTTAGATTTGGTGACCCTTCCTTTCTTGAACATATATTACCATAAAACTCAAGAAATTATGTATTAAATTTACATTTCAGTTTAATATCAAAATTATTTGCATATTTGTAAAACTTGGCTTATAGAATCATTGTTTCTGTGTTTTGCCACAGGCTGCATCGTCAAAGAAAATGTTAACATTCAGAATGCCTGGGTTAAAATATATTATACATCTGAAAATTTCTGCAACCGATCTTACAACCCAAATTAAACTACTGTATCTTCTAAGACCTTTGTGATTAAAAATGCATTTGTTATTCTGTTCTTCACCTCCATTTGGTAGTAACCTGCCTTCACATCCATTTTGCTAAAAACAGTAGCACCATTCAACATAATGATAATGTCATCCAAAGTGCTTTCCCTCAGGATGGCTTTATTTACCATACATACATAAATGCTACAGTCATAGTGCAAGTGTGTTTTGGCATAGGCATGGTATGCAATGGCTAGCCATTCACTCCAACATCAAGAACTGACTAGCCATTGTCACAATAGCACAGGCATCTGGTATCCCACAGCAGTTCTATTAATTTAGTTTTGAATGCTTCCAGATTGCTTTGCTCCCTAGCTACTCCTGGGAGATTATACCAGCCTACTGAATCCAGCTTTGAGAATGCATGTTTTCCTGTGGTTGGCTTGAAACATGGTCTAATAAGTATTAAGCCATCTTCCTGACTGTCTCTCAGATAAGGGTTTGGTTAATATGTAGTTTGGATTTTAGAGGTAGACAAAGTCCCATTTTAATAATTTCTATATCTTTGAACCAAGTAGAAAGGTTGTTCTTTCATTGATGGGTAGCTACTTGAAGCATTGGATGAAATAGCAAAGATGCATATTTGGTTCTGCAAGTAATTCAAATCTACAGATCTTTGTAAAAGTAACAGTACAAGTGTTATTTGTATTTGTGGTAGAGTGAAGAGCTATTAAAGGGAGCTCATGCTCAATTTTTGGGATAAGTATGTTTATAGCTTTGATTGTGCACATGCTGGAGGCGAGAAGGTATGAGAGCTTGTAGCATAAATTTAGTTATTTAAGGTTCCACTAATATTATCTGTATGGTTTGTTAATAAGAGAGTAGGGTCCAATGTGATCCTGGATATTTTTTGCTCTGTTACTACAGGCAGCATATTGCCTGATGTGTCAGTTATTGTCAGGTGCAGAGTTTTAGCAAACTATTATGGAGTGCCAAAGAACATTACATTTGATTTTCTCTGACTAATAATCAGCATATTATCATGTGTGCGTTGGCAGATCCTTGCAAAACTTATTCTGAGTTTTTACATAGGGTGTTAGTGTTTTTACTTGATTTTAACAGCAGATGATAATCAGCATTCATTCCTATATTGAGCTGTGATTTCTTGTGTCACAGATGATGACCTGTAGCTTGCTCAGATATGGTAAGGGACACTCTCCAGTTATTTGCATGTGGGTAAATGCCTGGGTGTCATCCAGTTTGAAAAATACCGAAGATTACTTGCTGCTAATCAAGACTGAGACACATTTCCACCTTGTGTCCCATTCTCTTGTGCCTCATGGTCTGCATGTGTGCAAGGCAATTTAGCCTTGCACTGACAAAGTACATTCTGTGGCTTTAAACCATGTCTGTGTAATGTCACAAATCCGATGTTTCTGTATTCTCTACAGAGCTTGTAGGTTGTGCAGTTTCTTCTGAATTCCTTCTGATTGTATTTGCATTGCCATTATTTTTGTCACTGTCGATGTGAAATCTGTTTTCAATGTGTAATTGTTTTGTTTAGCACATGGTCATCAGTGATTGTGCTACAGCACTTGAAAGCAGTGGTAGCAGCACATTGGTGAGTATATTTGTTTTTTATACATATGGCTGTGGGTTCTACTACCGCAACATGTAGATGGATAGGAAATCTTAAGTTGTACTCTAATGTTGGGTGCTGTAGTCGTGACTGTCTTAGTTTCTTTGGTTTGCCATCAATTCCCTATTGCAATGTTATTTTTTACTGTAACCTAGGCAATGCATTCATCAAAGGCAGTAGGCACACAATCTGCAGATGAAACACTAAACTGAACATTGCAATGGATAATTCAGATCTGCCTTATGCAAGATATGCAAGGCAGCAGTTAAGAGACTACAGTACAAGGTCAGACCATTGAGATGGCACCATTTTGAGCTTTTACCGCTAGAAACGTTCATAGTGTGCCCAGTCAAACTAACCAGGTAAACAACCGGATAACAAAATATTTACTGCAACTTGCTAAGAAAGGTATGAAAGTATGGCGAATACTAGTACAACTGAACAATAATGAACAAAACAATACTCGCCAGTTGCTAAACAGTCTTTGGATGCCAACCAAAAGTCAAAAAAATCGAGCGAACCCAGAGTAAAACTAATCCAAGGTTTAATAAAACAAACAAATCGAAGTTAACAATTCCAAGAATTCCAATTCTAAGAAAGAGCAAACCTCTACAGGTAGCCAGTAAAGTGAATCAAACCAGCCAGAGAATCATGGAAATTTGTTTATACAGGAAAAAATCTTAATTACATCTGGTAACAGGTCATGTTACATTTCAACATGTTCATTTTATTCAGTAGTAGTGTAGTAACACCGATGTTTGGAAACACAGAAATTTGGTATGCATACTTGTACATTCTGCACGGCAAATGATGCTTAGGTGGTGTATCACTTGCATACTTCTCTGTTGTATTTGCACCAGATACTGCTAGTGTGCAGTGCGGGAATAGAAAGATTAAAACATTACCCTGGTATCAGAGGTGGCAGTGCAACATATTCATAGTGGCTTAACATGAGAGTAGCTCTAAGCAAGCACCATGTGAAACCTGAACAAGCACCTAGAATTATTCAGTGCAGCTTCCACACCTTAAGTCTGAAAATGAATTCAAATACTCACATGAACAGGAGTAGCTGCATATTGATGGCTGAAGGTGTATGGGCATGTCGGGTGGTTACTACACTGCAAAACTGGTATGTAATTGCGGAGATATTTGGAAGGCATGAGCAAACACACTAGTATATTAAAGCCATAGCACCAATTGAACTGGAGGCTGGAAAATAGATTTAGTAAGGGATTTTGTCCATGCACAAATATTTCAACAGTGATTCTTTGTGGTGGCATCCATTATCTGATTCAGGGTAGATTAACCTTGATGTCCTTTATTTAAAAAAAAAAATCAGTAAAAAATTTACTTTGTTATAAGTGACTTCTGGACACAAGAAAAAGGAAGGGGAAATATAGCAATGTGGTTTGTATGTACAAAGACAAATCTAGGGACACTGCAAAAGGTTTTTTTTTTTTTTTTTGCAAACCAACCAGTGGAGTAAAAACATATGAAGGCAAACACTGCATACCAACACACACCTTGCAAATGTAAATCTCAATTTTTAACAAGGTGGAAGCATACCTTAACACAAATTAATAAAGATATAAACTGATTAATAGTATAAATGTTTTATTCTTTAGCTCCTTGGTGCAAGACCTTACTGGATGTGAATGCAGTCAAGTAAGGCCATGGCTATAGTGCAGCAAAAAAATGTCCCCTCTAACAAAGGAAATGCTAGAGCAAACATTAAATTATATGAGTCAAGCACCCTGCTTAGATCTGCCAATCAATGGAATTACAAGGTCAAATTACCCTCAGGACTTTGACAGCTAGGGAAGCTAAGTGTTATGGGGGAGGGGAGAAGTAAATGGACTGGAATTCATTGTCTCACAAATTAGTGCCATTTAAACTAAATTAGAAAAAAGGCAGCAGTAAACAACACTTTGAGTGTGTTCTGTGGCATTTGCACTGTTTCTGTTTTAAGTAGTCATTCAGCAGCAGGGAATGTTATTTACACTGTTCTATTTTACTCAGTACCTTGTACGCATGCAGCATCTATGAAATGACAGGAACTTTAGGCAGACGGAGGCCTGCATGATGTAACATTTTTGAGCCAAACAATGATTTCTGGGATACTGAATGGCAACCTGATTTATCCAAACCATGTCAATATGCCAGCCTCCAGGTGGTCAGAGTCTGGAATTACATATAAAAATATTTAAAATCCTGTAAATAATCCCAGAGTGCTGTTAAAGTGTAGGAAACATCATACCATGATGTTTTAAACAGTGAGTCTGTGAGTGCGGTACTCCTCATCTTTACCACATTTACGTGAAGGTGATAAGTGTGAACATGATTAGGCACTCCAGTCTGTCTGCCACTATAATGGTCCTCCCTACAGCAAATGTATCAATGGAGACAAATGCTTGAGAAGTTTGCAATTGAAGAGAAGTTCCTCGTCAAGTAGGTTTTAGCTAAATAACTACAAGCCTTAGAATTCTTTATTTGAAAGAATAATCTGGGAGGTGGAACCAAGACTGTCAGACTACCAAATGTAGACAGACTACTGAACTTTAGAGTCTGGCCTGGTTTAACATTACAAATGTTGCTCATATGAGACCTATCATATTGAGAAAGACCCACTGACATGGACCAAGACATATGAATATGAGCTACTGTGTTTTGCAGGGCTTACAACCTATCATGGAGAAAGCTCTCTGGGCATAGGGTGTCTATAGTACACCACATGAAAAGTGACGTTTGGGTTGTTTCCAGTTTGGGCTTTGCAACGTTAACAGTTATCACAATAGACTATAATAATCTGGACACAGATTTCCAGTGATGAGCCAAAGTTTCCATGGAGGTAGCAGTGATGTGCCAGTCATCTAAGTAATGTAAGATGTTCACACACTGCTATAACAGAATTTAGTTGTTGAACACCCTGAGGCAAGCACAAGACTGAGAGGAAGATTCTGGTACTGCATTAACTGGCTACAAATTCAGAAGTACAAGTACCTCCTGAAATCCTTAGTAACACTGCACATCAAATCTCCTTTTTATAAGAATAGAAAGAATGACTGTGCAGTCACTGCTACTTTTGACAAAAAAGATTTATGGGCCCACCAATATTCTGCATTAGCCAGAGATCTTACATTCCTTTGCATGAAAAGGAATCCTTTCTGGTTGTGATGGCCTTCTTGGATTTATTTTTTAAAAGATGTTTAAAACACATTTACTCACTGCTTGTTTCAAATGGGTGAGATGCCTAGCAAAGGTACTGTGGTGGGGCTAGAAAATGGAATCGCTCACCCACCTGTCCTTGGCTATTTGTTTCCAAATGGGCAAGTGGATAGGAATTCAACTTTTGAATGTCTCAGGCACATGCCAGTCCTCAGGAATGCTGCCCAACTGGATTTCAGCTTCTCAAAGAGCTCAAAAGATCCTTTCTATTGGGACCATAACACTGCTGGAAATTTGTTTGCTTGTCATGCTTTTTCCCTAAGCAGCCACCAGTTGTCTGCTATATCAGAACCATATCTGATGTTGGCTCCTTTGCTTTTGACAGAACACTGTATGGGGGAATTTTATTCCCTCAAATGTCAGCTTTTGCCCTGCTTGTTCTCTCATTGGTGGCAAACTTAAAACAGCTGAAAAGTAGAAGGGAATGTCCAAAAGTCACCTTCATGCCCTCATCATCAGAAAGATGAATGCAGGCGTGCTGACAAAATACAGTGCTAGACTGTGCAGCTTGGGTAGCTCCCTCTACTGCACTGTACATCATATGCACCAAGAAGCTGTTCTTGTAAGACGAAACAGAGGCCTATGTCTTCAACGTGTCCAAAAGCTAATCTGGAAATCTCTCTAATGTCTGGTAGATTTCACTGACTTGAACCCTAAGAAAAAGTGCACGTGCTCATATTTTTAAATTCCCCAAAAGAAAACATGGCAGAGGCAGACATGAGCTTCCCAAACCTGTGCACAGCACATCACTCTGCCCAGCAGGTGGACAATTCAGTTCTGGAGGGTTTTGGAGTCTACCAATATAGCACATTTCACACTTTGTGGGAGAAAAAAATGCCAGCAGTCTTAGGAAATGAGGCCACTGTATTCTGTTTTTTCAAAACATTCCCAGTGGCATCCTTAAGGACATAAATGGGAGGGATCCACCTAGAATGGCAGTGAGGTGAAACTGCAGGCTTTCTACAGTTTGTGCTAAGGTGAGGAGGCCAGTCCTGTGTTGCTTCATTAGCAGAAGTTATTCCTTGAACTGGTGATTTTCTGGGGATGAGGCTGGGTGTCATTCCCCTTTCTCAATCAAGGCCACTAAGAGTGAGCCCACAAGGGACTCTGGTGACCTCTTTGCAGGGGAGATATATGAGGAGGATGAATCTCACTTTACAGATGACCTGTATGGGGGTAAGAAACAGAAGAGCAGACTACTTGGTGTCAGGGACACAGAACTTAAATATAGTTGCATACTACGGCAATGCTGCTGTTGCAATAGACTTGACATTGAAATTTCTGGCACTAAAAATGCTTGAGAGACAGAAAAAACAGAGCTGACTAGAAGAACCAAGAGCACATTGGAAATGAAGCAGAGACTGGATTTGGGAGATGGACATCAACAGAAGAAAACCAGAAACCTGGAAATTGACAAATGTGGGATTACAAAGCATTAATTATATTTGTGAAAAATGAAAAAGCAAGAAAACCCAGAAATATTGGACTTTTTTGACTTTGTTAAACTTGGACTCCAAAGCATTTGCCCTACTTCAAGTCATTAATGTTTGGAAGAACATTTAGGAGAGGGGGAAGAGGAAGGAAAGAGTTAAGTGCAAGTAAAACAAAATTTTGTTCTTAACAGTATTATTTTTTTAATGCAGGACAATCTGCCTGCAATAAAGTACAGCTTTCTCATTTATTTTTGAGCATATTGGGGATACTAAGGTAAACAGGTGTTTTTCCCTCCTTTCTTTCTTCTTGTTCAGTGTTAAGAAATGCAGGCAATGCAATATAAAACAAAATGAAAAGTCTTGTCAAAAGTGTGTGATACAAAGAAAAAAATGATGTGTTTTTCTTGCTCTTGCATAGGAGAATGACTGAATTAAAACCCTAGGTTTTAAAGGGAAGCAAATAAATAAATAACACTGAATATAATAAAAAGTTTTCCTCTGGCAAATAAGTGATTGTAGAGGCAACTATGTATCTGGTTCTTATGTCTTCATGGAGACAATCTGATAAAAGGGCAATAAAACAGAATACTTCTTTCGTTCAATGGCTAGGAGATAATGTTTTCTGAAAACCTTCAACTATTCCCCACTCTGGGACAGGAATACAGATAAGACAGAAACAGACAGTACTTGGCAGAAGTGTAGGCTGTACCATGCATTTTAGCATGGATAACATTCCTTGTTGGTTAATACAAATATATGAGTGTGACTGTCAGTCTGAGACAATTGTTCCTATTAGGAGAGTTAAACATCAGTATTGGAAGATATACACAGCTCTGTATGTTAATATTAAGTTATTCTGTGTGTTTTTTTTTCTTTTCTTTCTTTTGAGGGCTTTCACTAAAACAAAAAGTTTTGTAAAGATGTAATATAGGTACAAATGGATATGACAAGAAACCGTATAACAGATTAACCTCCTAAACATTTGTGTATGCATGTAAAACAAAAGCTGGAACTAGATATTTAAAAAGAAAGCTGTTACACATAGCAGGTAGTAATAACTTAACATATTGGCAACAGTTTCTATATTATCTTTAAATGTAAATGTTCTCGCAGATGTATACAAAAAAGACGCAGTAAAGTATATTAAAAATGTAGAGTGCAAATAGCTATGCTACAGGAGACACATTTGCAAAGAACTAAGCATATGAATTTGATAAAGAAATGTTTTTAGGATGGTTAATCAGTGGAACATCTGGGACAAAGGAAAAGGGTGTACTTATATTAACTGCAAGATAATAATGGTAGATTTGTAGTACTAAGGGGCCACTGGCAAAGGAAGACATTACACTGGCATGCATTTATATTCCACCTAAAACTACTATAATGGAGTTTAAGAAAAATCTGGGAGAAATAATCAGCTTTCAGCAGGGAATATTACTTATAGGTGGGGACTGGAATTTGATTTGCAGTGATGAGGATGTATCTGGGGGAGTTCAGAAGGGAAAATATAACAAAAAAGAGGGAAGATTTTTAAAGAAATTTATGAAAATATTTAGCATGGAAGACAAATTCAGTAATAAGAATCCGGAATGAATTTACATATTTTCCCCATGACACAAAAACTGAGCCAGGTTAGAAAGAACTTATATTTCACAATAACACAGCATTTAATTGAAAGTTTTGATATGATCCAATTAATTATTTCAGATTATGTGCAATTAACAACAAACAAATATGCAGGGTAATGAAATAAAAATGAGACATTGGCACTTTCACACCAATCTGTTGAAAAGAGAGAAATTTAAGGAATGGGTACTGGAAATTATTCGGGAGTTATTAGAGACGACAGAAATTTCTTCTGAAAATATAGCTAAGACGTGGGACAAAATTAAAGTGGAGTTTAAAAACAGGGTGGAAATAAAAAAAGAGAGATTAAGAAGTAACAAGTTATTTCAAGGGGCTGGCAAAGGTTAAAGTATTGCAAAATAGGGGGAATCTCACAGAATAAGAGGAGGAAAAACTGCATAATGCTAAACAGAAAATAAGGGCTTACCTTAACAATATGCATGAGTTTAGAAAGACTGCTGTTAAGCAACTGTTTTTTGATAACTCCACAGCACAAAATCTTTTAGCACAATGACTCAGGCAACAGAAAGTAGAAAGGTTGGCCACCAAGCTTAGGGAGCCTATATCAAGGAAGACAACAAGAGATTCTGTAGAGATACTAGAAGAAATTTTATGAAAATCCGTATAAAGCAGACAAATATGGAAATCAAGAAATGATACAAATGGTAATGTTTCTGGAGGAATGTAGATGAGGTTCAATTACTAACAGGACAGGAGGAGATGAAATACAAATGGTTATGTACAACCAATCTACAGGAAAATCCCCAGGTATAGATGGTATTCCTGTGGAAGTTTGAAAGCTAGGTGGGAAAAAACTGATAAAGATCTGGAAGGTTTTGTTTAACAGTTTCTTAAGAGGAGGAGAAGCACCAACATCCTAGAAGAAAGCGGTGGTGTCTGTAATACTGGGTAAAGACTCATCAAATCCAGCTTCATATAGGCACATTTCAAGCCTAAACCATGATTACAAAGTGTTTATATCTATAATGGTTATAACAATGGCAAAGGTGATGCCAAAAGTGATAGATATAGATCAATGGTGTTTTGTGGAGGGAAGGCAAACGTTTGGCAACATTAACAGAACAATGATGATCCAGATGGAAGCAGAATGTAAGAAAATACCACTGTTGTTGGTGGATCTTGATACAGAGAAAGCATTCAATAGATTAAGGTGGGATTTTATGAGCAGGGCAATGGAAACATTTGCATTCCCTATTAAAATTATAAGGTTGATTAGGAGGATATATGATGGAGCTGAGGTGAAAATTAAAGTGTGGTGTCTCTCTGCTAATTTCTATTTGAACCAAGGAATCAGGCAGGGGTGTCCTATTTGCCCTTAGGCAGGGGTGTCCTATTTGCCCTTACTTGCGTTACATTTAGAACTTCTGGCAAAGAAAATCAGGGACTCAGAAATTCAAGAATACAATTGGGTATGCTAGTCAAGAAAGGCTGGCTTTATTTGTAGATGATATTATTTTATACCGGATATAACCAGAAAAGGACATTTCAGTGTTGTGGAACATTTTGAGACGATTTCAAGTCTTTTTGGGATACAAAATTTATGAAGCTAAAACAAAGGCAATTGCTGTAAGCTATGTACCCCCACACAGACTTGTTCAGCCATATCCATATTTATGGGGAAATGATAAAATGAAGTACTTAGGACTATGGATTAAAAAGAATTCTGTTGTGACAGAAAGGATATATGGGAAGAAACTAAACAAAATATTATAAAAAAAAAAAGAGAAACTGGAAACTCTGCTTTATGGATATGAATAGCAAGATACAAGCAGTTAAATGTTTTTAGTCTCTTTAGTTTTATACATAGGTCAGGCATATTTTCATCAGCCAGAGGAGAAGTTGTGGATAGAAATTAATAAAGAGCTGAAGGATTTTGTTTGGGAGGGGAAGACAGCAAGAGTCAAGTGGGATTAGGTAATTCTTCCAACTGAACAAGGTGGTTTGGGATTACCTGATTTGAAGGGGTATTTCAGAGCAACACAGGTTGTTGTTGTGTCTTTCGGCTTTTCCCGGTTAGGGGTCGCCATAGCGGAACTCCGGTCCGCTAAGGATTGGTAGTTGATTTTTACGTGCCGAGTTACCAGCCCTGACGCACAACCTTCAACGAAGGTACACCCATTCACGCATGTCTCCACGCAGAAAACGCTCTAGCTGAGAATCGAACCGGACAGCATCTTACTGTGAGGCGACAACGCTACCGCAGCACCACCACCACGGGTTTACAAATCCTATATATCGCACAAGCAAAAAGCTATAATTCAAAGTGGAAAGGTATGATGAAACAGGGGGAAGCTCAAGAAACAGACTGGGAGTTTGGATGCACACCCTTTAGGAGAATAACAATAACCATACAGAATAGTATATTCATAAGGTGGTACCAGAAAGTATTCTGAGAACGAAACCAAAACAGAAATAGAGAAAGGAGATTCTGTGATAGGGATGACTGCAATTAGGGATACATACAGTATATGCAAGAGGGTGCTGGAATTTATTGGAGACACCTGGCAAAGGAACACAGGTATTGGAAGCAACTAATTAGAGAGGGAAAGGTAATAGAATGGGAAGAGGCCAAGAATTCATTTGGACTGCAGGCTACAGATTGTCTTCCCTAACAAGGATTGATATCAGAATAAAGAGAAAGAAATAGGAGGAATCCAAGTGAAACAGCAGAACTAGTAGAGTTTTTAGTAGAATCTAGAACAAAAGTTTTTAAAAAGGGGATAATTACTACAGCATATAAAATACTGAATGACAACTATAAGAATCAATCAGAGGAAGTTAGAAAGGATTGGAAAGAGACTGTATATGCAATTCACAAAGAAAGAATGGAGGATAAATGTACATCTCCTAAACATGCAACGTCTAGATGATTTAGGATCTTTGCTTGGACATGTTTACATAGATATTTTTATACCCAAGTAGACTTCTTCCTCAGGTAGATAGCAAATCTTAGAGGTGTGATGGGAAAGAAAGTTAAATGAGAACATTAGACCCGTGGTGGTGGTGCTGCGGTAGCGTTGCCGCCTCACAGTAAGACGCTGTCAGGTTCAATTTTCACCTAGAGCGTGAGACATGCGTGAATGGGCATACCTTCGTTGAAGGTTGTGCATCAGGCCTGGCAAGCCGGTACGTAAAAATCAACTGCCAATCATTAGCGGACTGGAGTTCTGCTGTGGCGACCATTAACCGGGAAAAGCCGAAAGAAACAAACAAAAATATTCTGGGAGTGCAACGAGTTGGCAGACTAAAATTCCCTGCAGACTATCAGAAATACTTGAGCAAATTGGCACAACTAAGGAAAGGATATTTTTGAGCTATGACACAGAATCGGAATTGCCTAGACATAGGAAAGCCTTGCTGAGTCTAATTATGGTGGCTGTCAAAAAAGCAATTACTAGAAAATGGTAATCCAAGTCTAAACCGATTGTACTAGAAGTAGTGAATACAGTAAGAGATAAAACAGCTGGAAATTAGAGTAGGAGCAAATTACATAGAAAAAAATGAGAATTTTAGGAACAATACATGCAAACTAATGTTTTGGAGGAGGAATGAAGTTTAAAAGAAGGCTAGGTAATGTCTGACTGACAATAACTGGATAAATAAGTGATGTATAATACTTGCAACCAAAAAATATAACATGATTTGTTTTCTTTTATATAAATACATGATTTGTTTTCTTTTATATAAATTCATGATTGCCTATGTCATAAGTGATAATTAAATAAAGATGTTTCTTGTTTAAATAAATAAATTTCTGGCTCCTACACTGGCACCAAGAGTACCAGTGATGGACACAGCAGCACTGGTACCAAATGTTGGAAATCCCAGAACTTACAGAACAGTGTATAAACACTGGCTGTAGAGATGCAGCAGGAGTCACCATTGGAAGCATCAGTGTTGGCAGCCTGAGGGCCTGTAAAAGTATAGTGTAAATAAACTTACCATAAAGGAAGACTGAATGATCAGCAGCCTTAGCAGTATGGTTTATATTCTGCCAAAAATATAACAGCCAGCCAGCTTCCAAAGCCTCTGAGCACCTTCCAGTAATCAAAACCTTCAGTCAAGCTCATGCTGCACTGATGAAAAAGGCCAGTTTGGGTGTCAAGCCCTTCAGAACTTTCATGCCAACAGAGATACGAGGCTAAGCCTTGAATGGACAATGGTAGGAACAACAAAAAAACATTCACATCCTGGGATAACCACACCCAAAAACAATGGGGGGTGGAGGCAGGAAGCAGCTACAGCAGCAGCAATCATTCAAAACATCCACTGTTATGTTAAGTTTACTTAAACATCTGTACTATGTTCATCATACTGATCACTGCTGCAGTAGCCTAAGCTGTATAGGTAGATTATCCTAGCTTACGACATTTGGTAAGTGGAAGGGGAGGAGCCTGGAGAATGGTCCTAGCAAAGCTTGACCTAGAGAAGGAATCAAGTTTGTAATGGCTTGCAAACATTTGTATAGAGGACTAAGTTGCTGTGTTTAGAATACTTTTAGAATCCAACCATTTCCAAAAAGCCACAGCCCTTTTAAAGTGGGTCTTACCCCTGCCTGGCAAAGTTGTATAGTGATGAGTATAACAAAAGTTAATAGCCTGATACAACCATGTGGAAATAATCTGTTTTGAAACAGGCTCCCCTTCTTACCTTCACAAGAAATGAACTGAGCGAAATACCTGAAAGAATTAGTTCTGTAAAGACAGTACCTGAGTTGTCTGTGGAAATCCAAGGAATGGGGTATCTTTTCTCCCTTATTTTCAGGTCCAGAAAAGAAAGCAGGGAGATGGACAGTTTGGCTGAAAGTAAACTCTGCTACCACTTTAGGCAAAAAAGAAAGATTAGTTCTTAAAGAAACCTTCTCTCTGTATAAAATGAGATAGGGTTGGCTCACCACAACAGCTTACAACTCAAATACTTTTTGCAGAGGTCAGAACACAGTAAAACAGCTTTCCATGTTAAAAACTTCAAGTCAGGCAGATCAGCTGGTTCAGACATTGTAAATGTTAGGTTCTTTAACTCCATTAATTTGAGCAGAAAAAGAGAAATTGGCTAAGCTTAAAATGGCAAGCAAGGGGAGCTAACCTAGTATTTCCTATGAACAAAATTACAATCCCAAGGAGAGGCCACCATTTTTCTTGCAGACATTTTATACAAGACCCCTTTCAAAAACATGACATGAGAAAGTATTGAAAGTGGAAGATCCAAGGGCAGGCATGATGAAATGGCTGATAAATGAACCTTGATGGAGCAGTGAGAATGGCCATAGGATAATAAGGCATGTAAATATTGTAAAACCAGACAGCAACTAGTGCTGAATGGATCCTGGTTAGGTTGTTGGCACCAACTAGAAAAACTTTTTCATTTGATAATATATGATTTTCTAGTAGTTTCTTGCCTCCATTACTACTTGCTACATGTCCTCAGTAAACAGGCAACTAAAGGGAATTAAGATCCAGGCAGTCAACTGAAGTTCATTGGGGTTGAGGTATATCAAACACCCCTGATTTGTGTGAGTAGATCTATTCTGTGAGGAACCTTGTGATAATTGCCCCCTGGCTATCTGCAAAAGAAGGGAAAACCACTGTTGCCACAGCCAGAAGGGAATCACCACAATGACCATGAAGATTCCTTCCGAATCTTAAGTAGTATTCTGGACATCAATGGAAAGGATTGACATGAATACAGAAACATTCCTGTTTAAGGAAAGGAAAAGTCATCTGTTTTCCAGGCCTATGGAGTACACTCTTGCCAGCTGACTTTTCAGAGAGGAGGCAAATAGGTCTACTTCCAGAACTCCCCAAAGATGGATCTAATCATGGAAGACCCCCTTGATCTACTTTCCATTCATGAGGGTCTGCCCTTGTCCTGCACAACTTGCCTGCCACACAGACAGAATGTAGGTTAACTGTAGAGTGAGGCTGTGCTAAGAAGCTATAGCCCAAGCAGACATGGCTGGTCCATAAAGGGGGTACAACCTGGTTCCCCCTTGCTTGTTGATCTACCACAGCACTGTGGTATGTGGTAGATAACTCTTTGAACCAAGGTGTCTAGCCAACTCCCTAGGAACATAATCCTGTGTGAAGGAGCCAAAAGATTTTTGAATGTTCTCTTGCAATCCTAATTTGTGTAAGAGATCTCTCACCTACACCAGAGATTCCTGACACTGTGAAAGAGTCTGCAAAGATAAACAAGTCATCTAAATATGGAAAAATGTGAATACCATGCAATGAGGTATAACTGGAGATAGATACTTTGTGAACACTCTTGGTGCAGTGGATAGTCCAAAGGGTAAGGCAGAGAACGGATATGATCCAGATACACTAAAGCTTAAGAAATGCCAGAAATCTCAATGTGATCCAGATGCACTAAAACTTAAGAAATGCTTGACATCTCAATTAACAGGCATGTGATGATGTGCATCTTTTAAATCTAAGGTTAGTGAAAAACTCATATGAGGAAGAAGGGGTCACAGGTTATGAACTGAATGTATTTTAAACTTGGGCTCTATCATAAACTGATTCAGGAAAAAGATACATAACTGTTCAATATTTCTCTTTGGCACTAAAAACACAAATAAAAACCCTTTTCCCAACTCAGAAGGGGGAACTGCTTCTACTACCCCCTTGAGATAGTATGTGGTATAGAACAGGAGGTAAGAGAAAGGTTTGGTGTGGCAGGTGAGGAGGAATACCCTGAAAAGGATGAATTCCTTCCAATGTCATCTGTATCCTAGCTGGTTGAGCTTAAGAACAGATCTGTATGAAGCTCTCTGTTGCAAGAGGCAGAAAAAGAAATCCACACCATTCTGGAAGGGATAAGGGACTGCCAGGGTGAAAGGTTGGGGGGGGGGTCCCTTAAATAGTCATTTGGCCTTCCTGCCTTATTTGACAGTCATTTGTTCTGGGGGGGGGGGGTCCAGAATTCATTTTGGACTATCCTTGCAACTGCTTTTGAAATGTCTGCTTACCAGCATGATGCAGCCTGTTTATTTAACTTCTTGCCAAAACTGGACGAGGTAGCAGACAATCCCTTGGGTAAGGCAGAGCACTGATAATGTGAAACAGATACACTAAACCTTAAGAAACACCTGAAATTTGGATGAATAGAGATATGACTATGAAAATTATATTTTAAATCTAATGTTACCAGGAAACTTGAAAGAGGAATAAGAGGTAACAGGTTGTGAACTGCCAGCATTTTGAACTTGGGCACCATCACAAACAGGTTTAGGAAAGAAAAGATCCAGTGAGAAATCAAGTCTGGAAAAGGGTCCAGAAGCCACAGTCGACATAATAGATGAGGCCAAAGGAATGGGAACCAAACTTGTCAAGGTCAAAAGGGGGTTATGAGGATCACTTTGCATTTCAACCGAATAGCTTTCTTTAAGAACTGGGGAATCAGAGGGATGGGGATAGGCATATAGCAGTCCCATGGACCAATCATGATTCAGAGCATCCCTTGGGGACTCCCCCTGTGGGGGGGAATAGGGCAAAATAGCTGCTGCATTTGTTGTTTGATGGGGAGGCGAATAGGTCGCAGAAAGGCTGGCCCCAACGGCTTAAAATTTTTGCCGCTACGTTGGGATTGAGGGACTACTCGTGAGGCAGGAGAATACACCTGGTCAACTTATCTGCAATCACGATGGAATTCCCAGCAATATGAATTGCTATCAGAAAGTGGTTAGAAGCTATTGCCCACTGCCAAATTCTCATGGCCTCTCAACACAGGGGATAGGACTTGGTTCCTATTTGCTTGTTGATATACCAGAATACTGACATGTTGTCGGGAGTGTATTATGAGCGTTCCAGAAGGAAGAACAGGTTGGAATTCTTGCAATGCTAACAGCACCACACTCAGTTCTAGAACACTGATATGCAGGTCAGCCTCCAAAATGGACCATGTGCCTTGGACTGTCTTTCCCTGGAAATAGCTCCCCCACCCTATCAGGGAAGTATCTGTGGTCACAATGGCCTTGGGATGGGGAGGATGGAATGAACTAAGTTCTGTTTGGCTTCATCCACCAAAGAAGGTCCTGCTTGCAGCAATTGGCTATCTGAATTTGAAAGCACAGAAGATGATAAAACGGAAACCATTGAGATAGTAGAAGCCACTGAAGTATTCGCATATGCAGCTTCACAAGAGGCACTATTGGTATGGAAGCTGCCATGGATCCTAAAACCTGAAGAACCTCCCTTGCTGAATATTTGTTTTGACAGAGTATCACCCGGAGCTGGAACTTCAATCTCTGAAGTCTGTGGGGCTGGGAGAGACACCAGACAAGAATGGGTGTCGAAGACTGCTCCAATAAATTCTATATTCTGAGTTGGAGCAAGGTTAGATTTCTCCCAGTTTATCGTTATCCCCAAATGTCTCACCAGGGAAAGAGTGTATTTGCAGGGCTGTTACCAGAAGATGCTTGGTGGGGGTGGTAAGGAGCCAATCGTCCACATACGGAAACACCCAGAATCCTTGCAGCCTCAAGTGAGCTGTGACCACTGCCATGCACTTTGTGAACACTCTGGGGACTGTAGAGAGTCCAAATGGCAGGGCATGAAATTGATAGTGATTGACTCCTAGCTGGAAGCCAAGTAGACTTCTGGAGCGTTTTGTCCATTTTGATGTGGTAATACACATCCCGGAGATCTAGCAAGCACATCCAATCACCTTTCCTTAGAAAAGGGAGAATGGACTGAATCTTGAGCATCCAGAATTTCGTTTGGACAATGGATTTGTTCAAATTGCTGAGATCCAGAATTGGTCTCCAGTCCCCTGTCTTTTTTGGCACCAAAAAGAATCTTGAGTAGAATCTGGAACTGCATTGGTCTGGTGGGACTATTTGGATGACTTTTTTTTTGACACATCTTGTTTATTTCTGCTGCTGCTTCTTCCATCTGACTTGGTGGAATGTCGGGAAGTTTTGTCAGAAGTTTTGGATAAGTGATGAGGTGAATGGTACAGCCTCTGGTTATAATCTTCTGCACCCAACGGTTGGAAGTTATTGAATGCCAGGCAGCGTGGTACAGAGAGAAACATTCTCTGACTGCTTCCAAAGGAAAACAATTGGGCCACTCTTCAGGAGCACTGGTAAGGCTGCCCAGAGTAAGACTGCCCTGGGTCCCTGATTATGCAGACCCCCCTCGGTGAGGGATGAAAAAACATAGACCTACGGCAGGGAGGGTCTTACCATCCTGCTCACACCTGGCCAGGGTGTCTTTCACATTTGGGCCAAAAAGGGAAGATACTTTGATTGGAGCGTTCAGGAAAGAAGACTTGAAAGTGTCTGCGAAGTCACAGAGGCGCATCCAGGCATGGCATCTCATAACTATGCCTGTACCCACCACTTCGGTTGCATGTAAGAGCAACATCATGAAAGAATTAGAGATTGATTCTAGGGTTGCGAGCTGCAAGGCAACTTTGTCCCTTACTTCATCAGACACCTGTCCTGCGAGTGTTCCACAGCGTTCAGAAACCAAGTCTCTTTGGAGCCTCGTAAAATGTGCCAAGTAATTCAGAGAATGTATGGCAGAAGTCACTGAAGCAAAAACTCGCTTCCCTAATCTGTCCAAAGCCTGGGGGACTCTGTTGGGTGGATGAACAGTATAACTCTCTTCGGCGAGAACCTTTTTAGTGGCTGCTGCCACCACCATAGCATCGGACTGGTAAACCACTTGACCAATGTGGGTTCTCCTCGGGGAGGGGGGGGGTAGTATCTTGTCAGGTCTCCGAGGGATCGACTCAACAGAATCATGGTTCTTCCAGGCACACTGCACCACGAGCTGTACCAGCTTGTTTGCAGGCGGGGTCACCCAAGTGGTAGTTGGCCGGGCATGGAAATCCTGCAGAAACATGGACTCCTCGGAAGAAGGGTTAGTGGGCTTCCTTGAAATGTTGAAACAGAGGGGTGATTGGATGTCCCCAAAGGAGACATCAGGAGGTGACCATGGGGACCCTTCACTGTCATCGAAATCCATATCCTCTGTCAGAGACTTTTCAGGGGAGTCTATGTGCTTCCTCTTGCATGATCTCTTCTGTGGGGGCTCCTCTGTGGGAGATTTGAGGAGGGGGTGCTCTGTAATGGGGTCTCTTGTGACTTTCCTGCCCAGTGTCCCAGGGAGGTGGCTTATGTCAGCTGTTGCTCAGGGGGAAAAGAGGCCTGAGGTTCCAACGTTGGTGGAATGCTTCCAGAAGCAAGTGCCCTCTCCATAGCTCAGAAGCAGGTCCGCCTGAAGAGGGATGGGAGCCCGGAACCGAGAAGGACAACCTCGGAACTGGGGTCACACCCTACTCTGTCGAACATGCTCCCAAGAGTGGAACCTCAAGCAGGATCAGTGCAGACAGAACTCCAGGCACCATGGCCGGAACCATACCGCAAGCCAGAGTCTCCACACAGCCCAATCATGAGGTTGAGGAAGGCCCGGTTCAGAGGGGACCAAAGGCCAAAGGGGCAGCCCCGAAGCCCCAGTGAGGTCCACTACAGGTGCTGAGATGGGGGGGGGGGTTCCGAAAATGAAGTCGGAGCTGAAGACTTTGGAACTGGTATGGTCAAAGGAGGAGAGTAGGATGGAGCCCATGGAGAAACCAACCCAAGTCCTGCAGTTGGGATGGGTCCTAGACGGAGTGGGTATCCCCCTGGCTGTCAACAGCTAATCCACAAGATGCACCAGATCAAACTCAAAAAGACTCCTGGTGTATCTAGTGTATACTCCTGACGCGGAATCAGGTCGTTCTAAGAACAGACTGTATACTTGCCCTAGAAATGGGTCTGTTGATGGAGAGTATCGGGTCCGTGGTGTGGAGTCTACCTGCACTGATGTCTCAAGTTTGGAGACCAAAAGAAGTGGTGTCAAAATTGTCATTATTGGAACTGTGAAAGGACTTGGTGCTGAAGGGGCACTTGCAGCTGACACAGACGGTTCAGTAGCAAATGTAATAACAGAGATAAGCATCGAAGGTGTGCACTGTGTCGAAGCGGCACTCGGTGCAGAAGCTGTAGTAATCTTTGGAAAGTCAGTAGTTGGTGCCATAGACAGTATTAGAGCTGAAGGTGGCACCGATATAGGAAGAGTCATAGTCGGAGCGGAAGAGGTCGGTGCTGAGGTGGACTTATGCTCTGAAGACAATTTAGGTACCTTAGACTTTACAGGTTTGCCCTGGTCACCCGATGGTGAAGAGGGAACAGTGTGTGACCTTTTCTTATCCTTGGTTGGAGGGGATGAGACCTCCGTCGCAGAAAGGGCCTCTGAAAAGGGCAACTTAAGGAGGCCCTTCAGAATAATTTTTTTTGTGCTCATTCAAGGTGTGCTGACTAAAACTTTGACAAATCACACAAGGAGGTTGCATCGAAAGATGGAGCACTCCGAAAAAATAAACACAGTCATCATGGGAATCACTGTTAGGCAGTTTACCCCTACATGAAGTACAATGTTTAAACCCTGAAGTGCCCTTTTTATCAGACATCATGAACAAAATACACACAAGTCAGAAAACTAATGCAATGAGTGCTAACTATATCTATGTCAAAATATATATAAAAAAGTACAATAAATCAGATGAAAAAGGAAGAAGAAATACCACAATGGTAGAAAGAAAGGGCGTACCACCAGTGGTACTTAAAAATTACCAATAGGGTAGAAACAGAAGTGTAAAAAGGTCTATAGATAGCTTCAAAGTTCAAGAAATATTAAAATTACCAACAAGGAATAAGAGATGGACAAAATATCCAGGAAAAAATATCAGGTTTTCCACTTAGCTGAGAGCTTGGCTTGAATGCGGCTTTATGGCTACATGGCAAATGAGATCGGAGGTAACAGGGAGATGGGCACTATGGGTAGAAGCTTAGTTCAAGTTTTTTGGCTGGCGCGAGCTTGGAATTAGGCAGACTCTGTTCTGAGGGCTCAGAACTGAACCAATCAGTGATGAATGGAAAGATTAACAACATCAGATGTAGAGTTTCAGACCATCTGGAAGGAATAGAGACTGACAAGTTGGGTGGGGGGACAAGGCCCCTTAAATAATCAGACTTATTGGACAGACTTTGGTTTTGAGGAGGGAGTCCTGAATTCTTTTTGGTATCCCTTGCCACTTCTTAAACGTCTGTCTACCCACATTTTGGTGATACTATTTTACTTTTTTTTTTTGCTGAAACTGGATAAAGGTTTACAGAATCCCTTGCAAAAGTTGGAAAAAGAGGGCTGAAAAAAACAATTTATTGTATCAGCTTACACTTTATAAAAACCTCTGCAGCAGAGGAACCAAAAAAGAAACCTCTAGCCAAAGGAGAATTTAAAACTCATTCTTCAAATCATCTGGGAGGCCCTGAGAACTCAGCCAGGCAAACCTCCTCAAAACAGTACCAGTGACCATAGCCCTGGAAATATCAACAAAGTCATTCACACAGAGTTGTGACCTGTGAATTGGAAGAAACTAAATTATTTAAAGCAATTTTTTCATCACAAGAAGAAAACTGTGCAGGCAAAACATTCCTCATACTTTCACAATTACTCACAAGTAACATATGAGCCCAGCACCTCTAGCAGAAAAGAATAAGTCATACATAAGAGATTCAATGGATTTTTTGAAGAAAATAAAAAACATTACAGTGGAAGCTGACAGTATTTTGGTAACTATTGATGTGGAATCCTTGTACACAGTGCTCCCTCACAATTACTGTATAACAGCAGCTATGGAGTCTTTTAAGAAACATAATCAGGGTACACAGGCACAACTGCAAAAGTTAAGCAAGCTCATTAATCTTGCACTGGACTTCAATTTCTTTACTTTCAATGGCAAACACTACAAACAAAAAACTGGTATAGCAATGGGGGCCTGCCATGGCTCCCAGCATAGCTAACATAGCCCTGGGCAAATGGGAGGAGGACTTTGTGTTAAACAACACAGACTACATGCAGCATATCACATGCTATTTACATTTTATAGACGATGTCTGTGTGGGAAGGTGACACCTTGCAGCTTGGAGATTTTATCACTTACCTCAATCAAACAACCCCCTTCCTGAAGTTTACCTCTTCCCATAGCTGTACTTCAACCACTTTCTTAGACATGCAGATTTCCAAGGACATCAACAATAACAGAATCACCACTGATCTATTCAGAAAACCAACGAGGGTTAACTTATTACTCCACAGTAAAAGTCTACATCCTACAAAAAACAAGTATAATGTAGTGAAATCCCAAGGCTATAGATTAGCTCGAATTACCACAGTGATGGAACCATTTTTGAGAAACCTGAACTTAGAGAATGATTTTCTAGTGAGAGGCTATGAAAGTCAGATGTTAAAAAATATCCTGGAACCCATTATAGGACTGAAAAGGACTGAAGCACCTTCACTCAACCTCCCCAGTAGAAAAATGTTAAGTAATCCCACAGAGAATAACAAATGCAAAAATAGCTGCATCCTGACATACACTTTGGATTACCAGAGTATCAAAAATATTATTGAAGAAAACTGGGACATTGTCACAGGAAACCCTTTTCTGATTAACATCTTAGGTGAAGCCCCATCATTTGTGTATAGGAAGGCCAGGAATATTAGAAGTTTTGTTGAATTTAAACCTAGACCATGTGAGAAAAGCACTAAAAGATGTGAAACTAATTGTACATTTTGTATATTTATACAGCAAGGTGATAGTTTTTATTACCCTTATTTAAAGAAGACCATTAAAACCAGTGCAGGGGGTGACTAACACTAAAAAAGTAATTTACAGGGCACAGTGCAATGAATGTAATGCATTCTATGTGGGCAAGACTGCAAATAAACTCAAGCGAAGGATTTCATGTCATCTGTCAGAAATCTGCTCTGGATGTAAAAATAATGCACTAGCCAAACACCTTTCTATTCATAAAAGACACAGGTTTTAAGTTCCAGATCCTGGATCACATAGACATGGGTGATCTTGAAGGAGACATCCCGAATATTCTGGAGAAACAGGAACTCATGTGGCAATTAAAGCTGAACTCTTTTAGAAAGCCTAGACTAAACTACTACTGTTCAATTAAAAGTGCACTGGAACTTAGAAAATTGCCACATTGTTTACATGATTAATTATTTTACTTTTTTCTACAAATTGGTTTTAAATACCATTTTAAATCATTTGAAATTTAAGTGTATATTTTGTTTCCATCATCATACATATATATATATATATATATATATATATATATATATATATATATATTTTTTTTTTTCTGGTTCTCTTTTTTCCACTTTATTCAAAATTATGGTAATAACAATACTAATTATACAATTATATAGGTTTTTAGGCTTCTTGTACACAGACCTGAAGAAGTCTAGAAGGACGAAAGCAATCTTTAACAATAGGTTATGAAAATAGAAACTGATTTTTACATGCAAAACATATATGTGTATATTTATGTATAATTTTTGATCGCAAAATGAACTAAGGTTGATATATTTCCAGCCATGTAGTATATTGCCTTGTATAAAATCACAGACTTAATAATTTGGTTAAATAAGATGTACCATTAAAGTACATTAGGGCTATACATTATTATGACAGCTACTAGGTAAGGCAGGACCAGCTCGAATGTCACACTGATGGGGGAAGGGATGTGAATTTAACATGTGTACCAATAACACTTTGTTTTACAGCACAATAAACCACTCCCATGCCTGATAAAAAGTATATATATATTTAGAAAGCTTGTGAGGAAATTACTCTATTTTTGTTTTACTTGGATCGCTTGTCTGTGTACTTAATAAAGGATTTTCACCTGGAAACAGACTGCCTGCCTTGCTTGGATTACTTTCGAATATTTAGTAATGCTGTAGAATTATATATTTTCTATTACTACTTTTTGACTTGACGAGTTTACGTTCGCTACTTCTACTACTATTGTCTGATCTGATTAATATACAGTGATTAACTAGAAATATATGGACTGAACATCTTCCACACAGAGAAGTTTCTTGCACTGTTTTGTTTTTAGACCCACTACACTTTAGTGGGTTGTTTTGAGACTACGGAGATTACTTGTGTTATATAACAAATTAAAAGATTAATCGGACTTTTAGGGCAGGAGACTATCAGAAAAATTGCAGAGTTCACATAACTGGAGGAATGGGTACAGGTTCTGGAAATTCCTTCCATGATGGCTCATGGTACTTGAGAAGCCTCACTGTTCTCCCACTGAAAACACTGGCACTTTCTGGAAATAATCTCAGAGAAAGAATACCCCCCCCCCCCCACACACACACACACACACACACACACACACACACACACACACACAGGGAGAAATCAGAAACTGAGCTCTCCTTTGAGTTTGAATTAGACAACTGAGAAAACTCCGTATGTTCCTTCATGTTCCTGTCCAGATTCAGAATCTTGAATATCTTCAGAAAAAGAAGTCTCTCTCTCTTACCAGAAACCACTTTATAAGAAGGATCAATATCCTGAACTTAATCCTGCGCCTGACCCTGTAAACTACTCCTAAGGAAATTTGAGGAGTAAATAAATGTTTAGTTTCTGTGCCTTTTTGATAGAAAAAATGGGGCCATTAGTGTTATTAATGTCAGCTGCAGCACCTTCCGCAGGGGTGTGCACAACATTCTGCAAAAACATGAAAGTCTTCCCTGTTCATCTCCCAAGTCCAACAAGAGTGGCTCTAACATGTACACTGAGGGATCCCAATAACCACAGATGATGTGGCTTTATATCCCTGGTCCACTGTGGCTGTAGGTGCTACACCAGACAGAGATCTGAGGTAAAAGATGAGACGTCGGATGAACAAGCTAAAGCCATAGCAGAATCACCCATCTGCAGCTGAGGCAAACTGCTAGCCTGCTGTGGTGGCAAAGACGGTCTGTTTAACGTTTTCTTTTTGTGGATGGAAGGATCAATCTTAGGGCCAGTAGTTTGTTCCATAGTCAAGCTGAAAATGGTGCCCCTTTCTCAGGGAAAACAAGAAGCAAGAGACCTCAACAATTTAAAGTCTTTCAAAAACACCATAAAATGCACTAGCCTTAAAAAGTAAAATAAACAATTTCTCTACTGGAAAGAAGCGTTTTTCAATTACTTTAAACAACTTTTAAACTGACAAAGAAAAAGTGTGCTCTAATTTAAAGGTACAGCAGAGTCTTGTGAGTTCATTAAAACAAAAACTGCTAGCTTAAAAATAACATTCCTAAACAGTAAAATACAATAAAACACTTGTTTTTAAATGTGGAAGGTTCTTCCCCTCAAAAAGAATTTATTGGTCCAGCAAAGGAACAGTACAAATTGACCATTGATCCTCCAAAGGTGCACTTTCTTCAATGGCAGGAAACCTGTGAAGGGCTTGTCACCCAAACCTATCTTTTTAGTCAGCTCAGAGTGAGAAGATTGATTGTTTGTAGGTGTGGAAGGTGCCCTGAAGCTTTGGAAGATGTCCGGCTGCTATATCCGTGGCAAGATATAACCCATATAACTAAGGCTACTGCACCAGTGATAAACATGATGAACATATGATGGCTGCGTGAAGGACTGACATCACGTAAGTAGTGTCAATAAGGTGCTGATATATGGATCATTAGAGCCTGCAATTCAACAAATGATACTGACTTAAATAACTGTTACTGGTGATGAAGTTCTCAGCACTGGGAAAGTGGACAATGAAGAAAAAGACAAGCCAAAAATTCCCAACATCCTGTTATCAATGGAATGGGAGTAGTCTCTGCCCGACTCTTAAGACCCAAACACAATTAATGCCACGGATGAATAAGAATGAGCAGCCCTCTCTGCAGCTGGCCTGTAATCGGAGGGTTGTACTGGGACAGATGGAACCTCAGTAGCCATGGTGTCAGCCAATTAACTTGCTGTAGGTTTAAATACAACCTTTTTGGGCACATAAATGCACCTCAGTCACAACAGAAAAATATGTACCAAGACAGTTTTACAGAACTGCTTCTTCTGAAAGATTTTGACACTGGAATGCTCTGTTCCCCCTCACCAAGGATGGGTATTGCCCATCATTCCCATACCAGCTCTAACAAACATCCTAGCCACTAATTTTTTTAGGTATTCTAGGCTTTATCCCTCTATACAAAGGGGAGCTGCCACATGCAGTCTTAAAAAGGGCTTTACTACTTGAATTGCAAACTCATAATCTGACACCAAGGGATTAAGTGTGAAATTTTTAGGATGCAAATGCCCTTTACATACAGAATTTTTAGGATGCGGAAGACTGTATAATACATTAACATCAGTAACCTACAAATAAATTAAACAGGATAACTCAACCAAGGTATTTCTAAAACAAATATTAAAAAAATACCAACATTAATTGTCTATTTTACTAATTTACTTGTAAAGTTTGACTGGTAATGAAATGCCTTCTTACTGGAGGTCTGGGAAGAAATGCTTCAGCACGACTAACCACAGAAAACACTGTGTCTTGAGTGCAAGTCACAGACTATCTCAGACCTAATCATTTATCTGTCAACAACTAGCAAGACAAAATAGTGAAGGTTCAAGCCAATGACTATTTGGAACTAATGAACAAAGGCATAATGCTGGTAGCATTGAATACGGGACCAGCATCAGCTCCAGTCAACTCATCGGTAATGTTGAGAAATTTGTAGCAAGAATTCTTATTAAACCACAAACATTTTCTCCTCCTTGCTTAGCATGCCCATCATATGTAAGCTTATTTCAGATAGTGCCGTATCATTTAAGTCACAAAGTTAGTTACTACATAATTATTTTGGACCCAGCAATATCACAAACAGTGCAGTAACACACAAATCAAATTCCTTAATTACGAATAACGTGAACTTAATGGTCTGTCACAGATTGAACATAACATTTAAGGCACCTGACCAGCTCAAGAAAACCATCTTCCAAGTATGCAAAGGTATGGGCCTCAACTGAAATAGAATGGCAATTTCAGCCGAACTGTTCCAACAAATGCTCAAATTTGCTTAACAGTAGAGAGATTACCATATCTACATATGCAGCAATTATATCAAACATGAAACCAAGGTAAAGTGCTGTTCATTTCTACAAAGACCATAATGCAGGCAAATGTTAAATTGCAAGGGTTTTATGGGAAAGAGCTGACATTTTATTAAGAAATTATACACATGCCATGTTTACCTGATTTTATGCTTTGCACATACATTTTCTCATAGTGGTCACTTGCCAAAACAGACATCCTAAGCCTGGTAAAATCAACTCTCTCCATTAAAATGTACCACCCAGCTGTTAGGTTTGAAAATTCATCTAATTGCTACAGAAATTAAGACTAGGTGATATGTGAAAAAGCACAGCTGGGGAATCTTCCTTATTCCTCATCTTGAAAAGCAATGCTGAAACCATATACATCGTTTTCTGCAAACCTTCTTTCACAAGTTACTGCATAAAATAATGTAAATGTCATGTGCAAAAAGACACCTTTTTGATGTAAATTTGGTATACAATAAAAAAGCCATTTCATCACTTATATTCACCACAAGAAATGGCAACACACAATCACACATTTACATTTGTCTCCAGTTGATGTATGCAACTTCGGGGGGGGGGGGTTGTAAATGCATTAGGCCAGCAGTTTTACTTTATGTTGCACATTACAATTTAGGCAGTATAATGCATCTTGTAACACACTACTACATTACAGTACCCTGAGAGTCTAAATTTATATTTTGCTTCATTTCCAAAGCAAGAACTCTCTCAGGAAAGCAAGAACTCTCTCAGGAAAGCAAGATGCCATTCCATAAAATAGGCATGCAAATCAAAAAGAATGAAAAACTAGTAGCCCTTTCACAGTTATAAGGGACTCTCAATTCCAAAACATAAAGCATACAACTGAATCTGATAGTATCTACTGCTGAATTCTTACAAAACTGGAGAAAAATCTTGTAATGTTACCAAGGAAATTCGCATCTGAAAAAAGGAACATGAAAAACCAGATTCCCTAAAGGGGGCACCATATGCAAGACAGAAGTTGGAAACTGGTAAATGGTCAATATGGCCTACACTGTAGAAAAAAAGAGCTGCTGCTGAACGGAAGACTCAAGAATTTTAGAACAAAGTGCGAAACTGTACTGATGAAAATGTACCAGACAGCTCTACTTTGGTAACAAGGAGTTGTAGACATTGCCTATTCAACTTCATCAAGACATCTCACAAGACACCGCATAAATGATTAGTGAATAAACTGAACAGACGAAAGAATGGCTATCAGTAGGCTATCACAAAGATTAGTAAGATTGTATTAGAGGTCTATTTAAGTGACACTACAAAAAGTCAGGAAGAAAAATAAGCTTTTTTTTCCATAAGTAGCCACGACTAAAGGGAAAAGGTATCTGGGGTTGACTTTAGATAAAGATAAGAAAGAAAAAACCTGCTGGCTCTTCTTAACCACCAAAAACCACTTTTAATATAAAAAACTTTCAACAGTAAAAACAATAAAGCTAGTGATTTCGTCTTACTCTAGTAAGACTTCGTCAGACAATTTAAAAAATTAATTAATAATCTTATATACCTAAATGGATGCCTCATGGTGTTGGAATACATTTTTAAAAGGTAT
Source organism: Protopterus annectens (assembly GCF_019279795.1). Classification (NCBI taxonomy): domain Eukaryota; kingdom Metazoa; phylum Chordata; order Ceratodontiformes; family Protopteridae; genus Protopterus; species Protopterus annectens. Next base: position 73,300,310 of record NC_056742.1, read on the forward strand.
ACTAACCCTGTTAAAATATGAAGAATCATACTAAAACTATCAGAATAAAAGGAAATGGTCAAGAAGTATTGTGATATAACAGACAAAAAATTCATAAGAAAACATTTAAACTACATATATCAACTAAATAAATTATATATATCATCTATTCATTCAACTACTGCAATTACTGGTGAAATTAAAATACTGCAATACTGCATCTACTTATTACAATTAAACAAACCTTCATCTCTGGATACTCTTTAGTTTTAATAAGCAAGCTAATGAAATCTTGTTCAAACCCGGTGGGTTATAGGCATCGTCTAATTTGCCACAAGTTCACCAAGTTTGAAAAACAGACTCATTGGGCCACCCCCCCCAGGGTTGTGGTGCATTTGGTCTATAACCTTAAATGTAAAACTGTGGTTAGAATATTCATATATGTGCTTAGCTAAAGCATTTTCCATTTTCACTTTCCTGATGCTATACATGTGCTCGTATATTCTGTCCTTTAATTTACGATCCGTCTTGCCTATATAAAAGCAAGGACAGGATCTACAGCTTGCCAGGTACACCACCCCCTTGGTTAGACAATTAAATCTGTCATTGATGTTAAACTTTCTCCCCTAATAGTGAAGATCTCCCCTAATAGTGAAGATACCCCCTATCCTTTCACACTTGTACATGCCTGTCATTCTAACTAAATTATTGGGATTGTTCTCCCATAAATTCTTAAGGTTAGGTCCCCTTCTATAAGTAATCCTCAGGAATGGTTCTATAATGGAAATCAAGTCCTTGTCCCTGGGGGGGGGGGGCAATGAGTCTATTTTTAGAACTTACTGAACTCAAGTGGCAAATTAGACTAAATACCTATAACCCACCAGGTCTGAACGACAAGATTTCATTAGCTTGCTTATTAAAACTAAAGAGTATCCAGAGATGAAGGTTTGCTTAATTGTAATAAGTACTGCATTATTTTAATTTCACCAGTAATTACAATAGTTGAATGACTACATCATATATGTAATTTATTTAGTTGATATATGTAGTTTAGTTTTCTTATGAATTTTTTATGTCTGTTGTATCACAATACGTCTTGACCATTTCCTTCGATTTTCATAGTTTTAGTATGATTCCTCATATTTTAACAGGGTTAGTATACCTTTTAAAAATATATTCCAACACCATGTGACATCCATTTAGGTATATAAGATTATTAATTAATTTTTTAAATTGTCTGAAGAAGTCTTACTAGAGTAAGACGGAAGCGCTAACTTAATTGTTTTTACCGTTGAAAGTTTTTATATTAAAAGTGGCTTTTGGTGGTTAAGAAGAGCCAGCAGTTTTTTTTGTTGGGTTTCAACACTTTTCCTAGTTTGTCTTTCGTTTAAGTGTGGAACTGCATGGCGACTGATTTATCCACCACACAAAAGGTATTATGCCCTTTGGATAATGATCATTCCAACAATGCACCTAAGGACACAGATGCTTTCAGCAAAGAAGATAACCCTGGCAAGAGTGTTCGTACTTTAGAAGGCAGTGGTCTTTCTAATTTGGACCTACAACAGTTGTTTAATGCCGTTTCGGCATTAACAAGGAAAGTAAATGATTTGTCTGCAACCGTACATGGCTTGGCAGGCTCATTTCCGCCCAAGGAACTAAATGGCCAAGCTGCACTTCCTATGGGGAATGGAATAATGGCATCCCGGTTGCCTGAGGTGGTCACGAATGGAAGGCGGACAACAGCTTCGGTTGGGGAAGGCAGTAATGAGGAACGGAATGTTGGTGCTAACGGTAGCACCTTTCAACATTTACAGCAACTTAGAATTTCGAATGGATTACTGTTACTAAATCAAACTTCTACTATGAGCAGGGTGGAATTACTGGAGGGTGTTAATACAACAAGCGGAGCTCCAAATGGTCCGAATATGATGCAAACAGGTACTTTTCCTAACATTAATGTCATTGACTTGAAAAACTGGCTTGATCAGCCTGTTGTCAGTTTAACTGAATCCCAGGGGAGCAATTCAGTTAATGTGAAATCAGCAGAGCACACAAACATTCAACATAGTCGAGAATTAAAAATTTCTTGACATACAATCTTTTAAGGCTAAGAAGTTGCAGCTAGAAGTGGTATATTTTAAGGAATGCTTAATGAGGCAACAGGTACCTAAGGGCCTTAGATCTTGGTGATACCCTAAGGGTTTAGTGAATAATTCACCAGTCCACCAGGCTCTTTTAGCCTTATTCGACAGGCAAGGTCTGGAGTTACTAGAAGTCTTTATCAAACATTCTTCCTCAGTTATTGAAGGCCTAAATGATAAAATAAGTGTTCTGAATGATAATATATTAAAGGACAGTGACTTTATACGTTATAAGTTTGAATATGAACATATCTTTTCCAGTATTAATGGCCAAATAGAGAAAATGAAGATTACAAAAAATAAAAAATTAATCAGAGATAACAATGATCATACTAAAGGGTCAGCTTATCCTAAGCCATCACCCTCACAGGAATGGCTAAATCCGGATACTCATTTGGCTAACACTAATCAACTTACAAGTGACCCCAGTGCTAATGAGCAGGACATGAGTGAATTTGAATACAGTTCTTCGGAACGTACCTATGCTGAAGCGGCCTCCACTTGCAATAATTCTAATATGAATAGTAATCATTCTTGGAACGGCCATCTGAGGAATAATGGTAGGAGATATAAAAGTACAGTTGTGTACACTTACCATAAATGTAGATGTTCAGTGTATTCACTGTTGCAGTTATCTGCCTGCAGGTAGCCCTCAGGCGGCCTGAATACCAAAGTCGCCGGATGCTCTCTCTTCTTCCATGACGTCAGGTTGTCAGGGGTATAAAACATGCAGCAGACACCATTACATCAGTTTTTTTTTTGCCCCAGATGTCAGGTACCCCCACAATAGAAAGCAATTATATGGTATAGTACACCTCTATCAAAAAGCAAATACATATTATAAAATATATGCCAAACAAGAAGGAAAGGTAGAGCCAAGAGAAGTCAGGGGGCTGGAGGGAGGGTAAGCAGGATTGCAACAATGAATATACTCGAACATCTACATTAATATAAGTGTACACAACTGTACTATGTTCATGCTTGACTGTTGCAGTCATCACATTTGGGTTGATTCCCAAAGCTAAGAAAGGGAGGAGGTAGTTAAGGAGTATTAGTTCCAGCTATTAAGCCCTGCAAGACTGCTGTGGCAAATCCAGCTCTAGATTTAGAAAAGATAAGCAGGTGGTAATGCTTGGTGAATGTATATACAGAGCTCCAGGTAGCAGCTTCCAGTATATCCCTGGTAGGGACTCCCCTGAGAAATGCCGTAGAGGTAGATACAGCCCTTGCCCTTGTGGAATGTGATCTTATCCCCTGTGGGGTAGGTTTTCCATGGTGCTTGTAGCAGAAATGAATGCAATGGTCTATCCATTTGGAAATGGTTTGCTTTGGAATGGCCTTCCCCTCTGCCCCTGCAGCAAAGCCAACTAGCAGCTGGTCAGATTTCCTGAGAGGCTTAGTCCTGTCCAAATAGAATCTAAGTTGTCTGTGCACATCCAGAGAATGCAGTATCCATTCCCCTTTATTTTGAGGATTAAGGAAAAAAGTAGGCAAATGAATTTATTGGTTTAGGGCCACACTAGACACCACCTTAGGCATAAAGGACGGATTAGTCCTGAGAGAAACCCTGTCCACATGGAAAATAATGAGGGGTTCCACTGCCATGAGGGCCTGTAATTAAAACACTCTTCTTGCTGAAGTGATGGTTAGAAGTAAGACTGTTCTCCAAGAAAGGAATTTCAAATCAGCTGTAGCAGCTGGCTCAAAGGGGGGAAGAGTGAGCTTTTCCAATACAAAGTTAAGGTCCCAGGCTGGAGTGGGAGCTCTCCTGGGGAGGGGGGGGGGTCTTAAATTTTTGGCCCCTCTAAGGAATTGTTTTAGCAAGGGGTGAGAGAAGAGGGGTGGCTCAGTATTATAATGTGCTGAAATGGCAGAGGCATGAATCTTAATTGAGAAGGATAGGCCCTTGTGGAGCATTTCTGTAAATAATCTAGAAAATGAGGTAAGATGGGCACCGTTGTGCTCATCCCCTGAACCTGGCTCCAGAAACAGTATCTTTTCCACTTTTCAGCATAGGATTTTCTAGTACTAGGCCTCCTTGCCTCTAGAATGGCATCCAGCACCTGCTTACTGAGGGATGCTAGAAGAGAGCTCGTGGAATTAGCCAGGCTGCAAGGTTCAGGGTTTGAAGCTGAGGGTGCAGAATCTGGCCTGCCTGCTGGACAGCAGGGAAGGGGTCTGAGGCAGGTGCCATGATTGTAGCAGTGTCAGACTGTGCAAGAGTGGGGTACCAGTGCTGACGTGGCCAGTCTGGTGCAATCAGTACTGTCCTTGGCTTGTCCTGTTTGATCTTTAGTAGAACCATCGGGAGGAGAGGCAGAGGGGGAAAGGCAACCTAGAAGCTTTCCCAGGTAAAGGACAGGACATCCACTTTCCAAGCTTGACTGTGGGGAATTCTGGTGCAGAATTTGTTCAACTGGTAGTTCTGAGGGGAGGCAAACAGGTCTACCTCTGGAGTCCCCTATTTGTTCCTCAAGAGGTTGAATATTTTTGGTTCTTATTTCCATTCGTGTGGGTCCATGAGATTTCTGCTTAAGTTGTCTTGTCAGTGAATTTAGTTTGCCTGGCAGGAATTGAGCTAGTAGGTGCACTTGGTAGCTCAAGGCTGTGCTCCACAGAGCCATGGCTAGTCTGCAGAGAGGGTAGGAGTGGGTTCCCCCCTGCTTGTTTATGTACCACATAAGTGTGGTGTTGTCTGTCATTACCAATAGTTGTCCTGGAAGAATAAGGTCTTTAAAAGCTGTCAGAGCATTCTGTACAGCTAGCATTTCCTTTTTGATTGATATGCAGGTGCATCCGTCTCGGGTTCCATTTGCCCTGAATGCACCGCTCTGCCACGTGAGCCCCCCATGCACAGTCTGATGCGTCTGTTGTTAGGGTTTGGGTGGCAGGGGGGTAGAGTGAAAAAGAGTCCCTTGTGGTAGCAGGCCTCTGCCCACCAATGGAACGCTGTCCTTAGACAAGGAATGATAGGAAACATTGTTTCCAGGTCCTGAGAATGTTGACACCATAAACTTTTTAGATACCACTGGAGTTTCTTCATATGCAGTCTTGCATATGGAATTAGCAGAATGCAAAAGGCCATGAACTCAAAAGCTTGCAGTATTTTCCTTGCAGATAGCTGGGTTGTTGTGGCCAATAGTTTGAAGTAGGGTGAGGAATGCCTTCTGGGAAGTTGAGTTCAAGCTTGCTCCCAGGAATACAATCTGTTGGCAGGGTACTACGTGTGATTTCTTTTCGTTGATGGTGTATCCTGGTGAGGTTAGAAGTTTCTTTACAAATGCCAGGTGTTGTAATAGCAAGTCCTGGCTTTCTGCCTGAATCAGACAATCGTCCAAGTATGGGTAACTTTTATTATTTCTCTGCCTGCAAAATGCAATGGCTGGAGCTAGACACTTTGTGAACATCCTGGGCGAAGTAGATAAGCCAAAGGGAAGTGCAGAAAACTGAAAGTGCATAGATCCAGCTCTGAAACGTAGGTATTGTCTGCAGGATTCTCTTATTGGGATATGCAGGTAGGCTTCCTTTAAGGTTTGGGTTGCCAGACAGGTGTCCCTGGCTAGCATAGGAAGAAGTTGTTGAGTTAGCATTTTGTGTTGAGAATAGAGAGATCCAGGACAGGACGCCAGGAGTTTTCTTTTCTGGGTACCAGGAAAAAGTCTTGAATAAAAACCTTGTCCCCTTTGTTCTGCTGGGACAGGTTGAATAGCCCTGATACTGAGAAGAGAGAGAACCTGCTGCTGGGCCTCTGCCTATTGATTTGGGGAGTATGTCTGGCCAACCACTTGGGGTTGGTAGTGTGTGGAAATGGAATCTGTATCATCGGGAAACTATGTTCAGAACCCATTTCTTCTGGGTAAGGAGTTCCCAGCTTTTTGCATGCAGGGCGAGCTTTCCTCCTAAGGAGCCAGTAGCTGAGCAGGGCTTGAAAGGGTTAAGGTCAAGTCATTTTGCCATTTTTCCAAAGGGGGGGGGGGGGTGGCTTACTACTCCCTGCTTTGGAAGTGGGAGCCTTCCACTGCTTAGATCTGTGCATAGTCTGAGACTGAAGTCTTGGTGGTCTGCTGTTCCTGGGTTTGGACTGAGAAGGCCTGGAAGGGACTAGAAAGGACCAGTTCTTTGAAGGCAAATGCCTACTGAATCTGGGAGGCTGTACTGTAGGAAATCTTAACAGTTTGCATAGATTTAGCTTTTTCCTCCATCCTTTTGAGGACTTCTGCTTTGTTGCCAAAAAGGTGGTCTTGGTTTAAGGGTGCATCCAGTAATTTAGCTTTAACATGATCTGGCAAGTTTTGCTCCTTAAGGCAAGCATGCCTTCTAAGTACAGACCCAGTGACAGCAGCCCTGCAACATGCTTCTAAAGCATCAAATCCACATTGCAAAGTAATGTTTACCAACCTGTTCAGCAGAACGCATTAAATCTTGCAAGCCTGTGTGTTCAGCACAGTCAGGAATCAATATCATTTTCTGTTTAAGTAGTCCCATATTATGCTGCAGATACTATAACATATGAAACTGGCAATTTAAAGCTCTAATGGCTAAAGTAGTAGAAGTGTTTACCTTCTTACCCCATCTGTCTAAGGCTCTAGAATCCCTACCAGAAGGGGTAGGATTTTTGGCAGTAGTAGCCTTAATGCCTTTTGGTCCTTGGGAAATTATCTCTGGATCCACGGTAGGATTCTTGAAGAGGAACTTGTGAGAGTCAGGTACTCTGTAGTACCTGTCAAGTTTTCTGGGAGCTGGAAGCAGTGTGTCTGGTGTAAGGCTAGATAACAAGAAATCATCTACAATAGCCAGAACATGAGGGATAACTAGAGGCCTGTGTTGAGACAGGAGTAAGAATTCTCCAAGTCTCCTTTTGGACTGAGAATAGTCTTGGCTTTCCCAGTGGAAATGCCCCCTAAGGGTATGCAAGGTTTCACCAAAAGAAAAATCTTCTGGAGGGGAAGCAGAGGGAATAGAATCCTCTGCATCAGAATCCTCATAAGTAGATAAGGGCAAATCCTGGTAATCAGAAGGAGTAGAGATATCAGAAGAATCAGAAAGAAAATCAGTTCTACGTCTCTTACAAGGGGAAGGCTGGCTTCCCCTAATTAAGGTAATAAGGTCTTCAGCCATTCTCAGCATTTGTTTTTGAGGCATATGGGCCCGAGTCTGCGGTTTAGTAGAATGTTTTCTAGGCATAGTGCGAGTTTTAGGCCTGAGGAATTTGGCACTTCTAGTTGGAAACAACGCCATTGGTTTAATATGAAAGTTTGTAGGCCTGAATACACCCTCAGAAGCCAGTGCCTGTACAGCGGCTGTGGACCCATCCAAGGCAGAGACATCCACAGGCTCCACAGTCGAAGAAACATCTCAAGAAATACCGAACTTCGAATGGGTCTCAGTAGAGGCCTGCGAATCTGAAGTAGCAGGTATCAGGGGGCTGCGAAAGCGCCTCACTGAGTACTGGCAGACTGGCAACTAGCTTAACGGAAGCGTCGGCGGCAGTTTTGGACCTATGCGGTCTGTCTTTATCCTTACGTTTTTTTTTGGAATACCGGTTGTTGGATGGCTTAACGAAGTCATTTTGGAGTATGGAGATCGAGAACGAAAGTATTTAGCTACAAAAATAGCCCGACGACGAATAGTTCGGGCATTGAACAAGGCACAAGGGGGATGTCGTGGTCTGGGCCTAAACAGGTGATGCAGTACAACTGAAAATCTCTATGAGGTATTTGCTTTCCACAGGCAAGACAATTGTTAATTTTTTTCTGACACTGGTTACAGCAAGAAAAAAGGATCTCCAATGGGGTACTTATCTTTTTTGAAGACTTCAGTTCTGAAACTCGAAAACGAAAATCTCAGGAGTTGGCCGACTGGTACTTGCAAACTGCTTCAGCTTCGGGCACCGCACGGCAAGAAAGACTGATGTAATGGTGTCGGCTGCATGTTTTATACCCCCTGGCGACCTGACGTTATGGAAGAAGCAACAGCATCAGACACAGAAATCCGAAGACTCTGGTATTCAGGCCGGCTGAGGGATACCTGCAGGCAGATAACCCAGATGTGATCACTGCAACAAAGAAACATGAAGAACATCAATAATAATTGCTCCACAGGGGTACCCCCCTTTAATGACTCACAGCAACCTAGTATTAGTGGTGTCAACCAAAATCAAAATTTTCACAGGAGGGGCCGTCAATCTATGAGCTCGGGGAACAATTTCAGATCCTATCAAATGAAGAAACAGCCTTTTCGAGCAACGTAAGGGTAACATTCTCCAGCTAGATATGGCCTAGCTGGAGCTGAAATCCTTGAGGGATCTCCTCCCACCGATGTCTTTAGAATAACTTATAATTTCAAAATATTTAACTATTCGAATATGGAGGTGGACACATCTTTAGCTGACCTTTTGGCAAAGGGCCAGACCTTTGTACCTGACACTAGAGCTAACTTGGCTCGAACAATTATTGACTAAGTTATCTGTTCGGAGGGTGAACTTAGAATTTTTATTTAAAGAGCATCCTAGAATAGAAAACGAATGTAGAGTACTTAGCACATTCAATCCACCACAACCACCAGGGTTAGAAGTATTTGAGAAAATATGCAAGTTGGATTTAAGGGATAGTTTGGAGAATAATAGAAGTAGACCACCTAATAATAGGAATAAAAGGAACAACTTACACATGAAGACAGAGAATTTAGATGGACTGAACTTTCAGAATGTAAGGGTGGTAAAACCGGATAAGGGTGGGGGGGGTCTAGTACTTTTCGATAAAGGTGACTACACAGCTCGAATGGAGAAATTACTTAATTCAGAACATTACAATGTAGCTTCTCTTAATGAGATGAATGGGGCACACCAAAAAATTGAAGTGTTACTGAACGACTTATTTATAGAGTCACGTATCCCTATCGATGTATATAATTACATGTCATGCTTAGCCCCCCCTTTACCCCGGTGATTTTTGAGATACCAAAAATCCATAAGGATTGTTGAATCCACTACTCCGACCCATAGTTAATGGTAGGAACTCCATAATTTATCCCATAGCTACATTTGTGGATATGAAATTAAAGAAATACGTGGAAAAGATGGAGCACATCTGTAAGGATTCTTGGTAATTCTTGAAGAACATTCGTGACTTGATACACAGGGACACTACCATTTTATTAACAATAGATGTTAAAGATCTATATACAGTAATACCGATAGACACTGGCATGGAATGGGTGACTAGTTTGATTCATACAAAAGGGGCTACTGAAAGTGAAATTTACCTCCTGAAGGAGGAATTATTGTATGTAATACTAACAACTACTTTATGTTCAATGGGAGATTTTTTTTTTTTTTTATTACAGAAAACAGGGGTTGCTATGGGTTCCACTTGTGGTGCAAGTTTCGGAAATTTGGTGACAGCACAATGGGAACTCAGTCACATTTTCAGTAATAACCCATTTAGAAAAAATATTAATTATTACACGCACTTCCTTGATGTGTTTACGTTTAATGGTTGCATGCACGATATCCCAAAATTTGTCTCCTATTTAAATGATTACTAGTTTCTTGAAATTCACTTATAGTTCTGGCTTTAATAGCATAAACTATTTAGATGTCGAATTATATAGAAACAAGTATGATGCATCTTTTAAGGCACAAATTCATAGGAAACAAACATATTCAAATTAGTTTCTGCATTTCACCAGTTGTCACCCTTTCCAGCAAAAAAGATCCATAGTAAAGGGGTAGCTGATGAGAGCAGCATGAATGGTTTTGGAAGAAATTGAATTTAAACAGGAATGTCAAGTATATGACATGTTTTTGAAAAGGAGGTATCCAGTGTATTTACTTGATGAAATAACTTTTGAGGTTCAACACAAAAGAGTCATTGGTGAACATAAACCCATTTTAACCTCAGTTTTGGACAAGAGTGATGTACAAATGGAAGAAAACATAACTAGGGACAGTATACCTAAATTGACATTCACTACAACATTTAGTTTGGATGCCCCAATTATAAGATAAATACTTTGTAAAAATTGGGATTTGTTGAGATCAGACAAGGACTTGATATCCATTATAGAACCATTCTGGAGGATTACTTATAGAAGGGGACCTAACCTTAAGAATTTATGGGAGAACAATCCCAGTAATTTAGCTAGAACAACAGGCATGTAGAAGTGTGAAAGTTGTCCCTATTGTAAACTGATAGGGGTAAGGGGGTATCTTCACTATTAGGGGGAGAAAGTTTAACATCAAGGGCAGATTTAATGGTCTAACCAAGGGGGTGGTGTACGTGGCAAGCTGTAGATCCTGTCCTTGCTTTTATAAAGGCAAGACGGACAGAATATACAAACACACGTACAGCATCAGGAAAGTGAAAATGGAAAATGCTTTAGCTAAGCACATATATGAATATTTTGACCGCAGTTTTACATTTAAGGTTATAGACCAAATACACCTCAACCCTGGAGGGGGGGGGGGGCTAATGAGTATTTTTAGAACTTAGTGAACTCATGTGGCAAATTAGACTAAATGACTATAACCCACCGGGTTTGAACGACAAGATTTCATTAGCTTGCTTATTAAAACTAATGAGTATCCAGAGATGAAGGTTTGCTTAACTGTAATAAGTACTTGCAATATTTTAATTTCTCCAGTAATTGCAATAGTTGAATGAATAGATCATATATGTAATTTATTTAGCTAATATATGTAGTTTAAATGTTTTCTTATGAATTTTTTATGTTCTATCACAATACGTCTTGACCATTTCCTTTTATTCTGATAGTTTTAGTATGATTCTTCATATTTTAACAGGGTTAGTATACCTTTTAAAAGTGCATTCCAACACCATGTAACATCCATTTAGGTATATAAGATTATTAATTAATTTTTTAAATTGTCTGAAGAAGTCTTACTTATTAGAGTAAGATGAAAGCGCTAACTTTATTGTTTTTATTGTTGAAAGTTTTTATATTAAAAGTGTTTTTTGGTGGTTAAGAAGAGCCAGCAGTTTTTTTTCAAGTTAACAGTCGAGTTTCAACACTTTTCCTAGTTTGTCTGTTGAACAAAGATAAGAAAAGCAAGATGACGGGGAAAAAGACATGGGGTATTAATACAAAAGAAAGGTCATCACTAGCAAAAATTAAGAAATTCTCAGCAAGGACAATTTGAACGATTCCATCAAAGGTAGTGTGTACTGTTCTGAAAATACCCAATTTGCAAATATGTACAAAGAAAGATTCAAGTGGATGGACATCATATGGTGCACTTCACATCAGAATCCATGTAAAAAGATACAATACAAGGTAATACTTATTGTCTTGAAAAAATATTTGGAAAGGTCGCCAAAAATGTGCATGTGCCTTGCATTTTGGATTAGCCCAACTAGTGCAACGGATTAGCCCAACTAGTGCAACATACAAAGTAAAGTGTGGGCAGGCAGACTAATTGCATCCTGATGTGTCAGCCAGTGACAGCCCTCCACCCTGCACACCTCCCACAGAGCACTGTAAAAGCATGTATACAAGCTGAACTCTTTTAGTATGTAACAGAGTTTTCATCCATCAAATAAGAATAAAGCTTTTATTTGGGAATTGATTTAATGCTATTTTACATATTTTTATTTAGAAGGCAAGAGAGGCCAGAATGACAACCTAATGTAAACTTCAATTGACTCCGATTTCAAAAGAGTTTTATACTAGACAGTAGCAATAAAGGTGCATTACCTCAGTAAATGCATGTCTTAAAAGAACAACATACACTGTAGGAGAGTTTTCATAAATAAGCCACTTTTTAAAGAAAGTGAGCTTTAGTTATATACTGCAATGTATGTGTGTGTGTGTTGTGTGTCTGTGTATAAACTTGCGTGTAAGCAAAGATAAAAGTGGATATGAAACTACAAACCTGAAGCAACGCAAAATCGGTTACAAATGCATCTGAAACAAGTAAACATTGAGATTGTATTAGAATGAACCTATAGAGAGGCAAATAAAGGCAGTCTATGTTTATGCAAATTACAAACTCATAAGAACATTAACTATTACAATGAAATTTCTAGTTTTAGACATTATTAGTGCTGTAAAATTAAGACTGATCTATGTGAAATATGTTCTATAGAACAGGTAGTAGGTAAAGCAAGAAAAAAATCGAAATAATTTATTCATGGCTAGCCTCCTGTCAGTGTGGACATTGTCTTTAGATGATGGTCACTTCTGATGCGAAACCCCAATCGCATATGCAAAACACGGGTAAAAGAAGGGGTTGTTTATGTGTATTCCCTATAAAAGCATAGATATGAGCAGACTCTCCTTCTGGTGATAACACAATAACTGAATTGTTTAAATAAGAATGATGGTGCAGCCCTTTGTTAAGTATTTCAAAATGGTACAAACTCATACTGATTACAAAATCTTGAAAGTACAGATGTGTAAAATCTTGCCATATCAGAAGATGTCATTTTCACTGTTGCAGTCCATCACCTCTGGGCTCTCCTGTCAAGGATAGCCCAGCATCTGTCTAGTATACCAAGGTCTTAATTACATAGAAATGTCATATGTCAGACCCTGTACAAGAGTAGGGTATAAAGGTGACATATGAATGCTCCCAACCTAGAACTGAAGTGCCCCAGTGGAAAAGAACACGTACCCAAAAAAAGACAGGAAGAACCTCTTGGGCAGAAAGAAAAGACCACCAATGGGAAAAAAAGGAAAAGAACAGGGGGGGGGGGTAGGAGGGAGAGTGTGACTACTTCAACAGTGAAAATAAGGACATCTACTCATAAGATTTTATACAACTGTACTATGTCCTTCCACGTCATTGTTGCAGTATTTGTCACTTCTGGGACAGTACAAAAGCTACTGAGAAGGTAGACAGGAGGAAGGCAAGGAGCAGCCCTCCATAAACCCATGAAGAACAGGCTTGGCCAAACCTGCCCTGGAAATGATATCCAGTATGTAATGTTTAGTGAATGTGTGATCGAAAGAGAAAGTATCAGCTTCATGGATAGAGTTGGTGTCCAATCACCTAAGGAAGGCACTGCTCTAGCAGAATGAGCTTTAACAGAAGCAGACAACTACCTGCCATAAAAAAACAAAAGAACATGGCCTCGGAAATCCAGGAAGAGATTGTTTGCTTGGGTTCATAGGTTCATACTAGGCTATCTGCCCTAGGGCATTTATAAGCCTAGCCAGAGTGTGTTTGGCTTTCACCACCCATTTTAAATTAATTTTGCTATGCCCTTTTTCGAGGTTAGTATACTGTGCCTCTGTCTAACAGTGACACAGAAGTGATACCCGGGGTAAACCTACGATCTCCCATCCACTCAAGATTCCTCTTGAAGAGAGTCAATGAGGGACTCTGCCTAACCTGGACTGGGATTTTATTCCAGAGTGATGGGAGCCTCTGGGTTATGAATCTGTCCCTCCAGCAGAAACTAGAAATTACCAAACCTGATGTCCTGGTATGAAAGGAAACAAAAAGTTGGCCAGACTTAAGAAAGGCATTTCTTTTGTCCAAATAATGCCTGAGCTGTCTATGTAAGTTCATAGAATGAAGAACCTTCTCACTAGCAGACTGCAAAGAAGGGAAAAAGGAGGGAAAATGAATAGACTAATTATGGAACAGCTCATTAACCACCTTGGGCATAAAAGGATTCACAAGGAGAGAGACCCTGTCTCTACGAAAAAACAAAACAGGAAGGACTGCCATCAAGGCCTAGAGTTCAGTCACCCATTTGGCAGAGGTTAAACTAACTAAAAGTCGTCTTCCCGGTGCAATGTTGCAAAGAAGCAGGAGCGGCAGGCTTGAAAAGGGCTTGAGTCAGCTTTTCAAGGACAAAATTAAGATCCCAGGGAGGAGGAATGACCTTCTTGGGGTCTGATATGAAGAATGCTTCAGTAGCAGTTACTGTTGACAAATGTGGTTTCACTGAAGAATATGCCAGGCCAACATACAGAAGTTCACACAGGTAGGACAGAACCAAGGTGACTCCCACTGAAAAGGGATCCTGATGAAACGTGACACCGGACATAAAATCTCTTCCACCTGGACGTATAAGATTTCCTGGTAGTGGGTTTCCTGGCCTACTGCAGAACTCTAAGCATGTCCTCAGAAAATGTGTCAGAAATGAATCAAAATCCTACTACCCAAAGTGTCAGTTGAAGAGTGCACAGGTGAGGGTGAATGAGAGATTCTTTGTCCTGTGTGACAAGGTCCATACGGACAGGTAACTTGTGATGACTGCTACTGACCAGGTGGAATAACAGAGGGAGCCGGTGCTGTATGGGCCAAAAGGGAGTCATTAACATGATTTCTGGACAGTCCCTCTCTATCTTGTGAAGAACAGGAAGGGGAGGAAAGGCATAAAGGAACATTCTCTTCCAAGAGAAAGACATGGCATCCACTTTCAAAGCTAAAAGACCTGGGACTCTGGAAAAGAACTGAGGAGGTTGACTGTTCAGAGGGGAGGCAAAGAAATCACTTGAGGAATAAAACACCAATGAACTATGTCCAGAAACGCATCCCTGTGCAGTATTCTAGTTGTAAGGCTGTGTGTTGTCCTGGACCTTCTGAGAGAATCTGCTACAAGACTGCACTCTGAAGGGATACAGACTGCCTGGTCACCTGCAGATTGATGGCTATTTCCTATGCTTGAAGGACTAGTCTGCAAAAAGGTAAGACCTTATACCCCTGTTTGTCGATGTACCATGATTGTGGTGGTGTCTGCGTAGACCTTTAAGGGATCTGGCACCCAGAGCAAGTGAAAAGCTTGAAGAGCCAGGATGAGAGCTGTCATTTCATACATGCTGATGTGATCTGCCCTCTGCTGAGGGGACTAAAGGCCCAGAACCTTCAAGGTGCCTGAAACTGCTCCCCTCCCCAGATGTGACGCATCTGTGAAGAGTTCCTGGGACAGCTGAGGAGGTTGGAAAGAAGCACCTAGATTGAAAGATATCTGCTGGATCCACCACTGAAGTTCCAGTTTGAGACAAGGGAGCAGACGAAGTAGATAATCTAGTCTGTGGAAGTGTTGAAGCCACATTCATCTCAGTTATTAATGAAACTTTCTCATATGAAGCCTGGCTCAGGAAAGCATGGGAAGTCATGAACTCTAGAGTGTGGAGAAACTCCCTGACCAGAAGCCAGAACAGAGGAAGCAGGCAAAGTAAGTTGTGGTGAAAAAAAAAACATGGAGGAAGGGGGAGAGGCAAAGATTGGAACAGTCTAGATCCTGCAGCCTTGAAAAAATGTGATCCTGAAATGGACTTCTGAAGGTTGTCTGTGAACCCTAGGCTGTGTAATAGAAGCTAGGTAAAAATGAAGACCCCCTCCACACTAGCTTGGTTTGGGATGGGGCCTAAAGCAAGACAGCCTCCATACAGGGAAATATCTGAATCCCCTGAAGCCTGCAAAAAGCAACCAATGGAAGGGCAAAGCAGAGAACTGAAAATGACAGTAAAACAAAAACAAACATTTCCTGAAAACAGGGTGGATAGGAATATGAAGGTAGGCGTACTTTACATTCGGGGAAACTAGAAAAGCCTGGGGAAGCAACAGAGAAAATACAGTCTGAAAAGAAAGCATTTAGAAAGATGGCACTATGAGAAGTGTGTTCAGAGGTTCCTGGATCTCTCTTTCCTGGGGACCAGAAACATTCCAGAAGTAAAACCCTAAACCCCTCTTGATCTGTGGAACTGGTTGAATGCTGTTTTGCAGGAGGTTGAGGGATACCAGAGAAGGAGGGAAGGATTTTCCAGGCCATACAGTAACCCTGCCTGATAATGGATAGAAGCAAAGAGGATGTGGTGAACTATTGCCAAAATGGGGGGGGGGGGCAGAGAAAGTACAGTTGTGTACACTTACCATAAATGTAAATGTTAGAGTGCATTCACTGTTGCAGTCATCACACTTGGGTTACCTGCCTGCAGGTAGCCCTCAGTCGACCCGAATACCAGAGACATGCTATTTCTGCATCAGTTGCTGTTGCTCCTGGACTGACGTCAGGTCGTCAGGGGTATAAAAACAGGTAGCAGACGCCATTACATCAGTTTTTCTTGCCCCAAATGTCAGGCGCCCCCAAATAGGGAGCTAGGATATGGTGGGGAAAACACCACCAGTAAAAAGTAAATACCAATACTAGTAGTAATAGCCATAGAGAGGAGAGAGAGAGAAAAAAACAGGGGGCTGGAAGAAGGGAAACAAGGACTGCAACAGTGAATGCACTATAACATCTACATTTATGGTAAGTGTACACAACTGTACTATGTTCTTCATGTTTCACTGTTGCAGTCATCACACTTGGGTGGATTCCCAAAGCTGAGGAAGGGTGGAGGCAGTCAAAGAATTAGGGCTGGCTAGTAGGGCTTGCAAGACTGCTGTAGCACAACCTGCCCTGGATTTGGAAGAGAAAGGCAGGTGGCAGTGCTTGGTGAAGGTGTGTACAGAACTCCAGGTAGCAGCTTCCAGGATGTCCCTGGTAGGGACTCCCCTGAGAAATGCTACAGAGGTAGATGTAGCCTTAGTGGAATGTGTTCTGACCCACTGAGGGGTTGGTTTTCTACGGTGCTTGTAGCAGAAATGGATGAAGTATGCTAATCATCTGGAAATGGTTTTGGCATGGCCTTGCCCTATGCCCCTGTTGCAAAGCTGACTAGTAACTGGTCATATTTTCTGAATGGCTAAGTCCTATCAAGGTAGAATCTGAGCTGTCCGTGCATGTCCAAAGAGTGCAGGATCCTTTCCCCTTTATTTTGAGGATTTGGGAAGAGGTAGGCAAATGGATGGATTGGTTGAGAGCCACACTGGACACCACTTTAGGCATAAAGGGTTAGTCCAGAGGGAAACCCTGTTAGCATGGAAAATAATGAAGGGTTCCACAGCCATCGGTGCTTGCAGCTCACTCTTCTAGCTGAAGTGACGGTTAGAAGCAAGGCTGTTTTCCAAGAGAGGAATTTTAACTCTGCTGAAGCAGCACGTTCAAAGGGGGAAGCGTAAGCTTTTCCAGTACAAAGTTAAGGTCCCAAGCAGGGGTGGGTGCTCTCCTGGGTGGCCTTAAGTTGTTTGCCCCTCTCAGGAACTGTTTGAGAGGGTGAGAGAATAGAGGTGGCTCAAAACTGCAATGAGCAAAGATGGCAGATGCATGGATCTTAATGGAGGAGAAGGATAGGCCTCTGTGGAGTAGTTCTGCTAGGTAATCCAGTATTAGAGGTAAGAAGGGCAGTGCTGTGTCCTTTTCTTTAACCTGAATCCAAGAACAATACCTTTTCCACTTTATCAGCACGGGATTTCCTTGTACTGGGCCTTCTGGCTTCAAGGATGACGTCCAACACCTGTTTGCTTAGGGTTGCTGGTGGAGTATTTAAGGAATAACCAGGCTGCAAGACTTAGGGTTTGCAATTGTGGATGCAAAATCTGTCCGTCTGGTTGAGAGCAGGGTTGGGGTTTGGTGTAGGTGCCAGGGTAGCACCATTGTGAGGCTGCGCAGGAGTGGGTACCAGTGCTTGCGTGGCCAGACCCGGGCAATCAATTATCCTTGGCCTGTCTTGTTTTACCTTGAGTAATACTCTTGAGAGAAGGGGTAAAGGCATAGACTGAGAGGTTTTCCCATTGAAAGGATAGGGCATCCACTTTCCAGGCCCTGCTGTGAGGGTTCCTGGTGCATAATTTGCTTAGTTGGTGGTTGTAGGGGGAGGCAAAGAGATCTACCTCTGGGGTACGATATTTCTGAATCAGGTTGAAGGTGCTGGGGTCCAATTTCCACTTGTGTGGGTCTACGAGATTTCTGCTTAAGTAGTCTGCCAGTGAGTTTTGTTTGCCTGGCAGGAATTGAGCTTGTAGATGGACTTGGATGTCCAAGGCCGTGTTCCACAGGGCCATGGCTAACCTGCAGAGTAGGTTGGAATGGGCCCCCCCCCTCTTATTGATGTACCGCATAACTGTGGTGTTGTCTGTTTTTATCAGCAGTTGTCCTAGAAAGAGTAAGGATCTGAAAGCTCAGTGCATTTTGTACAGCTAGCATCTCCTTTTGGTTGATGTGCAGATGAATTTGACTTGGGCTCCAGTGGCCCTGAATACATTTGCCAGCCATGTGAGCACCCCATGCATAGTCTGATGCTTCTGTGGTCAGGGTCTGGGAGGCATGGGGTTGAGTAAATGGCAGTCCCCTGTTGTGGGTGCATGCTTCTGCACACCAAAGGAACTCTGTCCTTAGACAATGTATGATAGGAATGACTTGTTTCCAGGTCCTGAAAATGTTGGCACCAAAGACTTTTTAAGTACCACTGAAGTTTCCTCATATGCAGTCTCGCATATGGAATTAGCAGTATACATTAGGCCATGAACCCTGGGGCCATGAACCCTGGGGCAAGCAGTATTTTTCTTGCAGATAGCTGGATTCTGGTGGCCATTTGTTTGAAGTAGTCTGTCAGATAGACTTGCTTTTCTGAAGTGAGGAATGCCATCTGGGAAGTTTTTTCCAAGCTTGCTCCCAGGAATACAATCTTTTGACTGGGTACCAGTTGTGACTTTTTTCATTGATGGTGTACCTCAATGAGGTTAGAAGGCTTTTTACAAATGCCAGGTGCTGTAGCAGAAATTCCTGACTGTCCGCCTAAATAAGGCAGTCATCCAAGTATGGGTAAATTTGGATATTTCTCTGCCTGCAGTATGCAATGGCTGGAGCCAGGTATTTTTGTGAATTCCCTGGGCACAGTAGATAAGCCAAAGGGAAGTGCAGAGAACTGATAATGCATAGATCCTGCCCTGAAACGTAGATACTTCCTGCATGACTCCCTTGGGATGTGCAGACAGGCTTCTTTTAAGTCTAGGGTGACTGGTACCATGAGGAAGGAGTTCAGAATTGAAATATCCAGGATTGGGCACCAAGAGCCCTCTTTTCTGGGTACCAGGAAGACTCTGGAGTAGAATCCTTGACCCCTCTGTTCTACTGGAACAGGCTGAGTAGCTCTGCTATTGATCAGGGAAGTACTTGGTTTTGAGCCTCTGCCCACTGGTTTGGAGGAAGGTCTGGAAACCCGCTTGGGGCTGGCAGTGAATGGAAATAAAATTTGTAACCCTAGAATACAATGTTGAGGACCCATCAGTCCTGAGTGATGGACATCCAGTTTTTTGCATGAAGGGGAAGGTTTCCTCCTAGGGGCACAAGCAATTGGGCAGGGCTGGGAAGTGGAGTGAAGAAGTCATCGTGAGCTTTTTCCATAAGGAGGTGGCTTACCACTCCCTGCTTTAGGGGTGGGGGCACTCCACTGCTTAGATCTCTGCACACCCTGAGACTGTAGTCTGGGTGGTCTGTTTCCCCTGGGTTTTGTTTGAGAAGGCCTGGATGGGGCTGGAAAGGACCAGTGTTTTGAAGGACAATGCCTACTGAATCTAGGGGGTTGCACTTTTAGGAATTCTTTAACAGTCTGCATAGATTTAGCTTTTTCTTCCTTTTTAAGAGCCTCTTTTGCTTTGGTGCCAAGCAAACCGTCTTTGGGTCTAGTAATTTAGATTTGACATGATCTGGCAAGGTCTGCTCCTTCAGCCAAGCATGTCTTCAGTGCAAAGCCAGTGGCTGCTGCCCTGCAAGATGCTTCTAGGGCATCAAAGCCACACTGCAAAGTATGCTTACTGATTTGGTTTGCAGAGTGCATAAGCTCTTGCAATTCTTTATTTTCTGCACAATCTGGAAAAGTTACCACTTTTTGTTTAATAAGTTCCATAACATGTTGCTGGTATTTCAGCATGTGAAACTGGCAATTAAAAGCCCTGCTAGCAAGAGTTGCAGAGGTATATACCGTCTTACCCTATTTGTCCAAAGATCTGGAATCCCTGTCCAAAGGGTTGGGATTCTTGGCTGTAGTAGCCTTGATACCTTTAGGCCCCTGGGAAATTATCTCTGGGTCAGCAGTAGGATTCTTGAAAAGAAACTTGTATCAGTTACTCTGTAGTACCTGTCTAGTTTCCTAGGGGCAGGAGGTGAAGTGTCAGGAGCAAGACTGGATTCCATGAAAACATCATCCACAACATCCAGGACAGGGTACAGCTAAAGGCGTGTGCTGAGGCAACTCTAAAAATTATCTGAGTCTTTTTTTGGACTGAGGATAGTCTTGGCATTTCCAGTGGAAATTCTCTCAAAGTATGCAAGGTTTCACCAAAAGAAAAATCCTCTGGAGGGGAGGCAGAGTGAATGAATCCTTATAGGTGGATAAGGGCATGTCTTCATAATCAGAAATGACAGAGTCATCGGACTCCTGGTCTGTGGAACCTGAAGGGGACTGGATTCTTTGTCGCTTTCCAGGGGAAGGCGGACTTCCCCTAATCAGCGTAATAAAGTCTTCATCCATTCTAAACATTGGTTTTTGTGGCATGGGAGCCTGAGCATGTGCTTTAGTCGTCGGTATTCTAGGCATAGTGTGTACTCTGCGCCTAAGAAACTCGGTAGTTTTGGTTATAAATGAAGTCGTCAGCTTATTTTGAACATCGGTAGAGTGAAAAACTGCCTCAGAAACTGGTGCCTGCACAGCGTCTCTGGACCCATCCAAGGTAGATACATCCACTGGTTCCATAGTCAAAGAAGCATCTTGCGCATACCGAACTCCGAATGGGTCTCAGCAGAGGCCTGCAAATCCATTGAAGTGGGTATCAGGGGCTGCAAAGGAGCCTCACTGAGTACAGGCAGACTGGCAACTAGCTTAATAGAAGCCTTGGTGGCAGTTTTGGACCTATATGGTCTGTCTCTGTCTTTATCCTTACTTTTTTTGGAAAATCGGTAGTCAGACGGCTTACCGAAGCCATTTCAGAATATGGAGATCGAGAGCAAAAGACTTTAGTGACAAAGAGACTGACAACGAATGGTTCAGGCATTAAGGCACAAAACCGACAGCGAGGGATGTTGTGGTCTGGGTCTAAACAGGTGACGCAGTAAGAATGAAAACCTTTGTGAAGTAGCTGCTTTCCACGGACCAGACAATTGTTAACTTTTTCAGACATTGGTTAGAGCAAGAAAAAAGGGTCTCCAACAGGGTACTTGGCTTTAGAAGACTTCAGGATTATTCAATTCAAAAATGAAAAATTCAGGTAGCAGCCGACCAGCACTTGCGAACTGCTTCTGCTTTGGGCTCCTCCTTGGCAAGAAAGACTGATGTAATGGTGTCAGATGCCTGTTTTTATACCCCTGACAACCTGATGTCAGTCCAGGAGCGACAGTAACCGATGCAGAAATACTAAGTCTCTGGTATTCAGGCTGACTAAGGGGCTTCCTGCAGACAGATAACCTAAGTGTGATGACTGCAACAGTGAAACATGAAGAACATCCTGAGGGACAAGGGAACCTGGCCAAGAGGATAGGAGGGCAGAAAGTCAGATAGTTGCAGGTTTGTCAACTGCTTTTGGGAACTAGGCATTTGAGTAAGCTTTACAGAAAACACACGTAGGAGACTTCACTTTGGAAGACTGTCTTGGCAGTCTAGGCAAAGAAGCAGTCTTACTAAGATAGTTTCCCTGAAACTTGGGAAT
Source organism: Protopterus annectens (assembly GCF_019279795.1). Classification (NCBI taxonomy): domain Eukaryota; kingdom Metazoa; phylum Chordata; order Ceratodontiformes; family Protopteridae; genus Protopterus; species Protopterus annectens. The sequence continues at coordinate 73,321,934 of NC_056742.1, forward strand.
GGGAGAAACAAAGATGTGCTTCAAAATCTTTTATGATCTTACCCTGAGGTTCTGCAAGATCTGCCACCAGTGCAAAAACAAGTTTTGGTGATCCAAAAGATCATCCGGGAATTTTGCTTTAATATCACCTGGCAAGGCTTGAAGGCAATGCCAGGTGTAGTGACTCATCACAGAGATAAAGGCAGCCCTAGAGACTGCATCCGCTGCAACACAGTTGCACTTCATACAGTGACGAGCAACTTGAAAAGTGGAATCTAGTAACGAAAGAGCTGAGGACTTACCTTTAGGGTCAGGCATGTCAGAGACTATCTTTCCAATCTGGGAAAGGAGAGACAAAAATATATCTTGTCATATGGGCCTAATAATTTATAGCCCTTAAGGCTAAAGTGGAAGTGCATACTTTCGTACTAATACTCTCCACACTGCTGGATCAGACAAAGGACATTTGTACAAGAACTTGCAGGCACCTGGCAACTTACAGAACCTGGCAGGCTTCTTAGGTGCTGGGGACTGGAAGTCCACTGCCAGAGAAGAAGCAGAGATGGTATCAAACAGAGTAGCCAATACAGGAGAGACAGTAAAAGTTTTATGGAAGTCCATTTGTAAGAACTCATAAATCTACTACTTGGGAGCAACAGCATTTGAAATGTTCCATCACATGCAGGACTGTATCTTCAAAGCATAGTTCCTCCAAAGGACAATCAAGGTTGACATATTCCTCTCCCTCCAACCCACAGTCTAAATGAAAAGGCAATAGAGGAGTAGGTTAGTGTCAGAATCATCATTCAAGGCTTCAGTGTGTCACTGGGGTGCAAGAACCAAAACTCCCTGAGGGTGCTTTAAAGCCACCAAAGCATTGCTCAAACCATGAGTGAAGTCCTGCCATTCTCTTTATGGATCTCTGGCAGCTGATACCACATTTATTCATTTATTTGATTACTGGGAAAACCAGTAGCCCATTTTCAAAGGAGGTCTGGGAGGAAAGGCTCCAAATACATACAAAACATTTTAAGAAAAATAATTATACGGATTCAAAGATAGATGCCATTCTGTAAACACTGCTGACCTGCAGCTCCTCAATAAACCTGAGAAAACTGTAACCTGAGTCGATACCAAGAGGTTTGAACATCAAATTAAAGTTAAAAAAGTTGCATCTACACAATCTATAACCAGGAAAAAAAAGTGGAAAAAAAGTCTTTATCTATCAGGATTCCAAGTGATTAGCTAGCTCTGAAGAGAGAAATAAACAAAGGACTGTCTGCATTCTTCATTTTACCTGTCAGTTTGGGGAAAGGAAAATGTCACAAGAAGGAAAAAGCATGGAAACAACTACTACCAAAACAAAGCTGTCGGAATTACAGTCACCAGTAAAGGATGGGAGTGCGAAGAAACAAAGAATTACTAGACAGCAGGAACAGAAACCAGAGACTAGATCTAAAACTGATCAACCACTGAACATGGACGATATCAAACATGCTTTGTTGCCTATACAAGAAGCTTTAAAGGACCTGACTACTCAGATACAAACTTTTGGAGTTGCATGTAATCAGTTGCTGCAGAGAATGGACAAAACAGAGGTTAGAATTTCAGAAACAGAGGACAAAATAGACTTGCTGGAGAAGAAAACAAAGGTACATGATGTGGAGTTACAAGCCATGCAAAGCAAACTTACTGATTTAGAAGCGAGGTCTAGGAGACATAATATTATTATTAGAGGGATCCCTGAAAACATTCAGTATGCAGAGCTAATACCAACTATAACACAAATACTTGAAGTTTTGTTAAATGATGCTGATGGAGTGAAACAAATTGTTATCGAAAGGGCACACAGAGCACTGAGAGAGGTGCAAGCTTCTAATATGCCTAGACCTGTATATGCTAAGATATTGAATTTTCAAGATGTTAGCAAAATAATTTTTACTGCAAAAAAGAATGGTGGCTTTGTCATGTGGAAAAATAATAAAATATCTCTGGCTCAGGATTTACCACTGCAAGTAAGGCAAGCTAGGCAGTCTTTATCTGCATACTGTAAATTTCTGATTGACAAGCAAATTAAATTCCAGATGAAATATCCTAATGTGCTTACATTTATGGTGGATGGGATTAAATACTCTGTTTCTACTAAAAACGAGGCAAAGGGAGTGTTTCTGAAGGTGTTTAAAGTTTTACCTGCATCAGAGGGCTGAAAGAAACTTCCGTTGAGACTGGCATGCTCCTGAGGTCAGATCCAGTAAGTACTATACTTTGAGGCTTAGGTAATCCTTTGTTCCCTGCTTAAGTCGTTTAAGCCTCTGTAAAAGCAATAAAACTGTTTGTTTGCGATAATCCGAGGGTCTGCTGGCCGTTTTCCGAACTTTTATGACCTCTACGAACTTTTTTCGTCGAGTGGTAAACAGGAAATCCCTTGAATGCAGCTGAGAGTGTGGATTTCGATGCAACACTTCCTGTGGTCCGGCTGCGAAAGCGGTCCCCCGTCGCGAGTATTACTGGTGGTTTCCTGGTTTGAGAAGTTGAAAAGAACTGACATAATGTGTTAATGTTTTTTTTTTTTTTTTTTAACAAGTAAATAACATCATAATATGTAAGTGAAGCATATAATAACACCTGTTTTTCCTGCTTCTTTTTCCTTATGCTTATAGTTTTGAACCAAATTATATTTCTACAATATCTGCAGTGGGTGCAAGGTATAGCACTATATATATGAATATAAATAGGTAAATAGTGGCTATTGGGTGGTGTTAATCAGACAACTAATGTCAGTATAGTTAGGAACTAAAGCATGCAATTGCAAAACTTTGATAATTGATAGTTGCAGGCACTGTGTATGGTACAGAATTATAATGTGGGATGCATTTATTTTTTTTTTTCTGTTTTTTTTTTGTTTGTTTCTTTTTGCTTTCTTTCTCTCTCAATAAATGTGGTATATAAATAATGATTGTAACAAAAGAGGTATTTGGGGTAGGTATAAGTAGCTAGTTAATATATTAAAATGTTTTCTTTAAATGGTAATAAAACCTTACAATAGAGATTTGCTTAATTAATAGTTGGAACATAAGCTGTAGAGCAATAGCAGTGTTTGTTAGGGAATGGTTAGTTTAGACTTTGTAGTAGGTAAGTTAGAATATATAGGTTGTAAGTTTAGAAAATGTTTTAAGTTTTATTACATGAAGCTTTTAAATATGTTTGTGTGGTTAACCTTGTTCATGTTTTTTTTACATACCAGACCTATATAAGTCCTGGTCCAGGGGTAAAGTGGGTAGGCACTGGCTGGGGACGGGATGTAGGAAATGCTTCCAGATTATGTTTAGTATGCAGTTAATACATATCCATTGGATAACTTCCCTTTTATACTATTATTGGATAATTAGACCTGTCAATGTGGGAATTAAACTCATGGAACGTTAAAGGGCTCCAGAACTTGAAGAAGAGGAAGCTGTTACTACACATATTGCTACAGGACAAAGCACTGTTTGCATTTTTACAAGAAACACACTTGTTAAATGATCAGTGGGATGATATTAGGAAAAAGAACTGGATTAGAGCGGTAGTGGCATCAGAAGGCAAGACAAAACAGTGCTGGAGTAGCTATAATTATTAAAACTCAATACAAAGACAAGATTTTAGACTCTAAAGTGGATCAAAATGGGCGATGGTGTTATGTTATTTTATCGGATAATGCATTTGATAAACCTCTTTTACTCTTAAATATATATGCACCATGTAATGACCAACAAAGTTTCATAACATCATTATATCCAATCTTAACACAGTATGATGGTTATTATTTTATTGTGGGTGGGGATTGGAATACCTATCAAAATCCAAAGTTGGACAGGTCTTGTCCACAAAGAGCATTTAATAAGCAGGCTGGGATAGTATTAAATGACTTTAAGGAAGATTTTCAATTATATGACCCCTTTTGTTATGCACATAATATTAATAATGCAATTAAGTATACCTTTTATTCACCATGCCACAAAATGTGGTCTAGGATAGATTTTTTCTTGATATCTAAAGCATTAATTAATTTTGCACCAGTAGTGGTTATACATACTCGATATCTATCGGATCATTCAAAAATTTCGTTAAGGTTTTCTAAAGATTTAAAAGATGCAATAATGCATAGAGGTTACAATTGGTCACAATCCAAATCTGTTAAATAAAAAGGATATAATAGATGGAATTGTAAAATATCTGAGAGGTTTAACAGATAGGATGAAGCTTCAGGAACATACTCCTGATATTGAATGGGCAGCAGCTAAATCCCAAATTAGAGGATTTCTTTTGCAAAAAGCCTCATACTATAAGAAAAGGCAAAACAATGACATTCAAAAATTAGAAACAAAAGTGAAGCTACTCGAGAAAGAACTGATTCAGAATTTTAATGCTCAAACAGAGAAGGAAATGTTGAAATGTAAAAGGGATCTCTTCTTGCTGCATAATAGTAGAGTAACACTTCAGGAGCATAGGTGTTTAGTGAAATATGCCAATAATGTTCAAATACCGTCAAAAGCATTGGCAAGGATTATAAATCAATCGAAAACTGTACATATTTCAGAAATACAATGCAATGACACAGTGTATTCTAAAACTGAGGATATTATTGATATTTTCGAAAAAATCTATACCAAGGTTTATGAGGGTCAAATTGATAGATCTATACATAAACAGAATAAAAGATTCTTGCAAAAAATTAATTTTCCAAAATTAGAAGGGAGTCTGCAAGGTGATCTGATTAAACCTATATCTTCAGAAGAAATAGTATATGCAATTCAACATATGAAAGTACATAAGTCCCCAGGTCCTGATGGTTTGACAGTTGAATTTTATAAAGAGTTTGCTGATAGTTTTGGTAAAATATTGTCTCATGTATTTAACTACATAATCAGAAATAAAATTAGTGACCCTCACCTTAATGCGTCAAAAACAATCTTTATACATAAAGCTAATTCAGACCCCCAAAGCCTGGACAATTACAGGCCAATAGCATTAATAAATGTGGATATGAAAATTCTAACTACCATTATAGCATGTAGATTAAAAATATTATGATCCATTTAATTTCTAAGGAACAGGCTGGATTTATGGCAACTAGACAAACTAGTGATAACACACTTACACTACATAATATGATGATGTATGCTAAACAAAACAACTCTAATATTTATGCCCTTATAATAGATGCTCAGAAAGCATTTGATAGAGTGGATATAAACTTTTTGTTTGATGTGTTTCAATATGCCACAGGAATTTATTCAGATACTACAAATATTATATAGTAATCCTTATACTACGTTATATATTAATAGGAGTTATTCTAAAAGAATACAGATTAAAAATGGTACACGGCAGGGTTGCCCTTTGTCCCCCTTATTGTTTAACCTCTATTTAGAACCTCTATTTTTATATATTAAGCAAAATCTGTATCATAATGCACCAATACTTTATAGGAATAAATTAGTAATGTCGGCATTTGCTGATGATCTTATTATTTATTGTACAACCCCAATTTCTGATAGTGAAAAGATATTAAATGCTATAAACGAATTTTCAGAAGTCTCTAATTACAAAATTAATTTGGAGAAAACTAGTATTTTCCCGTTAAGAACCCCTAAACATTTTTCATTAATGTCCCTGGTGGGGAAGATATCATGTAAAGAAGATATCAAATATTTGGGTATTAGCTTCTCTACGGATAATAAGGACTTTTGTAGTAATAATATTAAATGAGTATGGGAACTAATAGTAGCTGATTGTGGCAGATGGAGGAATTTAAGACTACCGGTATTGGCAAAAGTATCAATAGTGAAAATGAATATATTGCCACGAATGTTGTATATCTTTAGGTCTGCTCAAGTATCAATTACAAAGACAGTTTTTAAACAAATTCATAAAGATCTAGCTAAATTTATTTGGGAGCCAAAGAAAACTAGAATATCGTATGAGAAATTAATGACCCCGAAGAGTAGAGGAGGACTTGAGTTACCGAATTTTGAAGTATACTATTTAATTGTGAATGCCAACAGGTGTTTAAGAATCGCTAATTACGAGGTAATTAGTACAAAGTGGATACCAACTTGGCTGGTCTTGAATTACAAGTATATTCTAGATCGGAACATAAATCCTAAAGCTTTACCCTTTTTGGATAAAAGTAGTTTGATAAAGTATGGGATTATGGACCACTTAAAAACATATGCGTCATCTTTGCCAAATTTATTCCAACCAGTAGACTTGTTGCAATATATGATGGTTTTTCAGCCTTTCCATAGGAATCCCAATTTTAAACTAAATAATCAGTTGATTGATCTTAGTAAATTCCCATTAATAGTTAATTTGACTCTGACTGATGTTTTTAATAAATTTCATTTATCGGCTTTGCAAGTTAGACAGGAATTGAATCTTCCTACGAGTTATATGGTTGTCATGAGACAAATCAGAGAACTTGCTCCGAGTCATTTTGAAAACTTTAAACCAGTAGTCGGAATTGTGGATAAATGCTCTGAATTGTGGTAGGCTCTCCAACAGGAGGTCAAATTTATAACAACAAATAAATTAATTAAAGATTTAAAATTCCAGGATAAAATTCTGTTGTCAGGGTATTGGGTAAACAAAATGACAGTAGCAGATAATCTGGTATTAAAAGCAATTGATTTAACAATAAAAAAGGTCTCCTTTCAAAAGTTGATGTATACGCAGTTGATGATTTGGAATAATGCTTATTATTATCGTCTTAGGTTACATAAATTTAATCCTAGGAATTCTCCAACTTATCCATATTGCACAAATCAAACGGCGGATCTTCTTCATATGTTCTGGAACTGCAAGTGTATATGTAAACTTTGGAACTCTCTTAGAACACAATTACTAAAGATGGGTTATCAAAGTTCAACATTATCATGGGAGTTTATGATTCTACATGTTCCTCCAAGAGAGCTCTCTAGGTCACAAACTATAATATGTATGAATATTTTTTTGTTGATGAAGTTATATATAGCTACAAACTGGCTAGAACCAGACAAGACATCATGGGATAATTTCAAGCTTGTGGCTATAAAGCATATATTAGCACATAAATTACTCCTGAAGCAAAGTAACAAAAATATTAATAACCCGAAAATATGGGAAAAGGTTTTTAACATTATATTAGCATAATACTGTTATTAGGAATATATTAAAGTTTGGATGTATATGTGGAGGAAACAATGTTTTGAAAATATGTATGATATGTATGGACGCAAAGTACTTCTACAAATGTTTTGGTTTTGTTATTCTTCCCTGGTGTTTTCTTTTTTGGATTAATGACGATTTTTATATGGAAGCATTTCATGTAGATATTGTATATAGTTTTGATAGTAATAGTAGTGAATTATGTGTGAGATTTTATTGCATTTTGAAAATATATATCAATAAAAATTTATTATGGAAAAAAAAAGAAAAATTATACAATCTTCAAAAAAATGAAAAAATATCTGCAGTTTAAATAATTGTAACAAGTTAGATACAACAAAAATGGGTAAGAATCGATACAAGGCATATGACAATCATTTAATATTTAGAGACATTTTAGAGTTTGCAGATAAATTAAAGGCAAGTTAGTCTAATAAAAACAGGAGTTGCAATATGAAATCAAGGAAAAACAGGCTAATGATATATTTAGAGAGAAAGTCAGGGAAGAGAATTAGATAGCAGTAAGGAAGTAAGTGAAAAGGGTGAGTAAGGGGGTATAAGGAATGAAAAGTTACTTGATCACATTTAGGGACATAGTTTATCCTGGTTTTGAGCAAGAACAGAACCAGATTTTAGCTACAAAGTCTTTCAGAATGATTTTGAAAGATGGGAGGATATAGACCTGATGTATACAGGCAAGCAGTTCCAGACCTTAGCAATCTTGTACAAGTATGGATAATGCTCAGTAAATTTGCTAAGTCAACAGACAGACTGGAGTTTTTGGTCACTGGATCACAATGACTGAGTGGGAACATTCTTGTATAGAATATATTTTACTGTAGGACAGGGAGATGGGATGCTGGATAATATTATAGGTGGTAAGAAATTGTGTACATGTTAGTTGATGTGACAGTTCTAGCCAACTTATACTTTGCAGTGCTATACAGTATTGGGTTCTGAAGTGCTATGTGCTGCAAATTTGTTACATCACTGTTCAGGTTTCGATTTTGTAAAGCCTGGAGTTTACTAAGGATGGGAGCATCATAAAGAAAAGTGGGGAGATAAGTAGAGGCAAGTGTAGTTTTAGTTTCATCAGTGAGACTGCTTTTGGCTCTGTAAAGCATCCCTAGTTTATGAGTTAGTCTTATACAATTTTGCATATGCGGGTCAAATGTTAGATCATCATCCACTATCAACCCTAATAGTTTGCTTATGAGAAGGTACTTTAATGGTTGTATTAATAAAATGTAAAGTCCTCTCTCTCAATTTTGCATGAGAGAGGGATCTCGTGAAAAAACTGGCCTTTTTTGGGTTCAGCATGAATTGTTATGAAGCCATGTTTCAGTGGCTTTTAGAGCTTCGTGAGTAATTTTTCGGAGGTGTACCATGTTGTCAGATGTGCAAATGAGAACAGAATCATCTGCACATTGTATCAGGGTGGCTTGTTGTGTGAAAGTGTAGAGAGTGTTGCTGAAAATGTTAAAGAGGAGGGAACTGAGGGACAGCGCCTTGTGGTACACCGGTACTGACTGGGAGGTAAGGAAAGAGCCTGGAGTGCCATTTTACTGATTGATACCTATTGGACAGGTAGCTTTTGAACCACAGAAAGGTAGGCTGAGAGAGACCTAGTGAGGACAAGTGAAGATGGAGTTTGAAACTAGGTTGCCATTATCTCTGGCTATATCGACAGTATATATATATATATATATATATATATATATATATATATATATATATATATATATATAGGTTAGAAGGGCAGTGCTATATATACATATATATACATATATATATATATATATATATATATATATATATATATATAGGTTAGAAGGGCAGTGCTAGTACTAGGGGAAGGATGGAAGCCATGTTGTTTAGGGGATAGGAGTTCTTCCTGCAATACATTTTTCAAGTACTTTGTTGAGGAAGTCTAAAAGTTATTAATGTCTGTTGAATTTCCTCCTTTGTGCAAAGTGATAGTGTGTGACTTCTTCCAGAGACAGGAAATGTGGGAATCCTGGACAGGCCTATTTATAAGGATTGAGGCAGGATAGACAATGCTATTGGCTACTATTTTTAGGTACTCGCTTGGAAGGTCATCAGCTGAAGAGCACGGTACTTCTTTATAGTATGTGAGCACAGGTTTGAAGGTGAAAGTGGATGTGGTATGTGGCAGTTGGGCAGGGAAGGGATTGGATGTTGAGGAATCCTTATTTAGAGATGATGTACTATCTACGAAATATGAGTTGAACTGCATCGCAGTTTTGAGTGCCAAGTTATCTGGAGAGGGGTTTGGGTTGAATTTCTCACCTTCATGTCAATTTATAAGTTGACAGCAATTAGTTTATAATCAGAAAAAAAAATTAAGGAGATGAGAGTAAAACAGGTTGTGTCATTTCCTGAGACTAAATAACTGGCATATACAGTACAGTCTACTGGTCAAGGAAAAGGGGACAGTGGCCAGTTTAGTAAGAGTTCCTTTAGAGTGCCAGGACTATTACACAGGGACATTTAATCACACAGCAGGCATGCATTTAACTGATTAAAGTTAATACACAGAAAAATTCTTCATGATAAATATGCTTATGTTAAACAATGACAACATTCATAATAAGCTTGTACGTGTAGGGCCTTGTGGCAGAACTCCTGCAATATCAAGATCAGATGTAGTGACTGCAGACTATTAAACAATGACAAAATTCTCAGTAAGCTTGTAGGTGTAGGGTCTTGTGACAGAGCTCCTGCAATATCAAGATCAGATGTAGTGACTGCAGACTATTAAACAATGAAAAAATTCTCAGTACCCTTGTAGGGTTTGTTCAGAGTTCTGTCTTTTCTTTAAGGGGAAATACGCCCTGATAAAACAGGATGGCTTGGACCACTGTTGTATTCAATCAAGGTACCTGGCACCTCTTCCCTAACCAGGATCTGAGGAACCCATTTAGGCTTCTCAGAGATGACCAGCTGTGGATTCCCACATCCAAAGTGGACATCTGTAAGGCCTCAGAGGACAATATTAGTGGCACAAGATAATGGGCTATGTACATGTTGGTTTACAAAGTCCATTGAACATGAGGGAGAAACAGACAAATGTAGGTTTTGCAAAACAGAATTGGAAACAGTTGCACACCTCGCTGCTAGTTGTGACATACTAATGGCAGAAGGGTTGTATACTGAAAGGCATAATAATGTGGCAAGACTGTTGCACTGGGAATTATGTAAACATTATGGTACTGAAGTGGCCAAAAAACACTGGAAACATTAGCCACAAAGTATAGAAAATGATACAGTCTACATCACATGAGATCGTCCATTACCAACAGTTCAAAAGATAGATGCAGGAAAAGCAGAAATAGTGGTCCAAGAAAAGAACACAAAGTAGCATTGATCATTGAAATTCCCACTAGTGACTACAGTGTCCTGTGTACAGAGAGACACAAAGTCATAAAATATCAGGATTTGCAAGCAGAAACAATGGCAATGTGGAAGAAAGATACCCAGAAAGTTCCAATAGTAGTAGGAGCAACGGGTCTTATAAGAGAGAGTCTACAATCATATTTACATATGCTACCAATACATGTAACTCCGTACGAATTGCAGGAGTCATTACTAGGCACATTGTGGGTGCTGTGAAGAGCACTTTTGGCTGACATCAAAGAGTGAAACAGTATTAATTTCATGAACTTTAATCGTACTTTGACTTAGGCATGGGGTCCATTCCCGTCATGGTATTAGAAACCCAAAAGATAGTAGTAGGAGCAATGGGTCTTATAAAAAAGAATCTACAGTCATATTTAGATACGTTACCAAAACATGTAACTCCATATGAATTGCAGGAGTAGTAATTACTGGGCACACTGTGGGTGCTGCGAACAGCCCTTTTGGCTGACATCAGAGTGAAACAATACTAATTTCATGAACTTTAATTGTACTTTGATTAAGGAATTGGATTAATTACAGTCATGGTATTAGAAATCCAAAAGATTTGGAGAAATTAAAAAAAAGTAATGTGAGAAGTAGGTTCCTTGCTACCCTTTGATAAGTTCACGGCAGAAGAAAATGATGGAAATACAGGACTGTCCTCTGGTTCTCATTCACCACAAGAGAGGCTGGGCAGCAGCAGGCTCAGGCCTAGATTTCTTGGACTTTTTCTAGAGCAGCAGCTGTACCTCAGGGTGAGTGGATTGTGCCATGGTACCTTGGGCCAACAGCTCGAGACGTTGGTTCTCTAATGGAAAGGGGAGAATGATGGCTACATAAAGCCTTGGGCACAAAAGCCTGACAGATGAATCATGGAATGTGGTTGTGAGGCGAACCTAAGCAAAAGAAACATTTATCTTTGTGGTCCTTATGAGAAATCTGCCTCACACACTGACATTTCCCTTTCTTGGATGACATGCAACCCACCGAAAAAGAAAATAAAAAGAAACCACAAAGGAACACTTATCTTGAAGACATAAGCTCAGTACAACCAGCAAAGTGAAGGGCATTCAGAAGGACATACAATAATGGTGTCTGTAGTGGTGGCAACGAAGTTCAGGGCTGGGAGCGTTCATACATCACTTTCATGCCCTACGTTTGAGCAGGTAGCAGACGCCCGACCAAGATGTTCCTAGGTAATAAAGGCTTTGGTATACTGGTTGGACATTGGGTTATCCTTGGCAGAAGATCCCAGAGGTGACAAATACTACAGCAGTGATACGAAAGGACAATACCAGAGATACACCACCTGGTGATGCCTTTTTGACTGGAATCCACAAAGATATATTTTTGCAAGGCCTTCATATAATCACGGTTAGCAAAAGTCAAGTTTATATGCAGTAAACTAAATATTTAATTTAAATGACTCCCAGAAAGAAGACCAAAAATACATTCCTGTGGCAGGCAAGAAGCATTAAATATATTTTGTTTTTACAGAACAATTAAGAAATTGCCAGTAGTATTCTTTGTGGGAAAACAGTGCTGCATAAGTAGTGATATCCTTAGATAGATAATTCCTAAGAAAAAGGTCAGGTAATGCTGGTTGCTATAAGGACTTCAGATTTTTGCTTTCTTAGCTACAAATTTTATCAGATCAGTGTTAACAGCCAAATAAATGGCTACCCTCTAAAGGAACATCCAAGATCTATGACTTACCATCTTGTATTAACTAATGACCTCACCCAATCAAGCCTTCAAATAACCATTTCAGTCACTGCTGCCCTAGACACTGAATCCACAGAATCATATAATTTAATTAGGTGTAATGTTTTTTCACATGCTTTGTTATATAATGTACAATGTTTTCCTTTTTAGACTCTGGCATTTTACTTACTGGGGACTGACCCTGCACCACAACTGAACACCGACTGAACATGAGCTAAGTAAATACCAGTCGTAAACAAAAGATGTTGGCTGACTCATGTCAATCAGACTCTAACCTAATGATAGGAGAGTATTCATGATGTCAGCCTATGCCTCCCGAAAAGAGTTGCGATAGAGAGGAAGAGTGCGCATTCAGGCAGCAGTTGCAGGACCTACTAGATAAAACAGGACAGCACAATGGGTGACTTGAATGCACATATTGGGACAGGCAGAACAGGATACAAGGACTGCCTTGGTCCACATGGGTAAGGCAACAGGAATACAGGAGAGGCCTTTTAGACTTCTGTCTGGCACATGGCTTGATGGTGGGTAGCACATGGTTCAGAAAGTCATAAGATCACATACAAGAGTGGCCAGCATGCAACTCAGGTAGACTTCCTTCTAGGAAGGAAGGGGCACTGAGATCGAATCAGACTGCAAAGTCATCCCCAGTGAAGCAGTAAGCCCACAGCATAAACCACTGTTGCCCCAATCAGCTGCAAGGAGTGGTCAGAGAAGGTTCTAAGGTCAACAGAGACCAGGCTGAATACATAGAAGCTGACTGAAGAGGGAGCACAAGAGTTCAAAAAATTGCTCAGGACTCTAGCACCCTAAGAGGAGGAGAAAAGAGGTGGAGTTGAAGCTGAAGGCATATGGGATAAAACTAAGGACAGGTAAGACGGTTGTAATGGCAACAAATGGGGGTAATTAGAAGCTGGGAATGGAGATAGAAGGGAACAGGTTAACATCCATCTAGGAGGGGTGGCTGAGGAGAAGTGAAGTCTGAATAAGCGAGTCCAAGCTAGAATAATAGGGGCTGCATCCACTGGCATAGGGCTTGACAGAGGAATACCAACATAGCTGAAAATTAACAGTCGAGCCTCCAGTACAACTGTATGGATTAGAAATATAAGAAGTTAATAGAAAGCTAAACGTGATGAAGTGCCTGAGATGGGTGGTAAGATGCACATTGTGGGACAGGTGAACAAAATGAGGACATAAGAGCAGAAGCCCATAGTTCCAACTGCAGAAAGGTTCAAAGTGAACATATTATAGTGGTTTGAACATGTGTAGAAAAGCAGAAGACAATCTGGTGAAAAAAATTTGGGACAGACAGGAAAAATGAAAGAGGAAACAAGGGTGTCCAGCAAAGAGGTGGATGGCTTGTGACAGAAGACCTGTGACAGACAAGCAAGTGTGTCCAAAAAAGCTGAAGAGTGGGCCTGAATAGACAGAACTGACAGGTGACAACACCCTGACCCCATGTATAAAAAGAGGCGGATGATGATGCCTTCCTTACAAGCCTATTTGGCAACCTTCTTCCCTCTCAAAAGGTGGATTAAACTCCTCTGACAATGACGGAATTTACTAAACTTGGTGGGTCAGCTTACAGTAAACAGGAGAGCTGCCAACATCACATTTATAAAGTAAGACTGGAGCTCTGTGGGCTGATGCCTTGTGCCCCAAAATGCAATGTTAGGTTGTTACAGATCCTGGAAACCTTTAAATGAGAAAGAATCTTACTCACAGACTGTAGTAACTTATGCACCTTTAAATACCTCTTTAGGGATAACAAGTCTGAGATGATCCATTTCATATCTCTCATGTCATTAACTCTCACTAATGCCACGAGCAGAGTTCACCGTTATGTTTCGACTGACTAAAGTGAGAACAGCAATGCTGTCAAACAAACACCTCTTCTTTTTCAAAGTGAAAAGAGAGAAGGGTTCCTCTTTCTTTTGCTCTAATTGCAGAGATACCAAGTAAACATACCTAACACCAAATATTTTAATAGATTGCTGTGCAGTAGCCTAAGCTAATTGGGTTATATATATTGCCAGACACCAGCCAAGGTTTTAAAGCTTCAGGGCAGACAAACTAAGATGGTAGAAAGATGAATCTGTACAGAAGAGTGAGAAAGGCCAGAGGATAACACACATTCAAGAATCACTGTCAACCAGGCCTTAAAAGGGTCCTGTATGGCACCAACAAGAAAATCTTTTCCAGTTGCACATGTATGAGTTTCTAGTAGCAGATTTTTTAGACTCCTTTACACACCCTCAAAGGAAAGGTGCCTAAAGGGTATTTAAAAGCATCCAGGTAGTCAACCGAAGTGTTTTCAGGTTGTGGTGTATCTACCAAACACACACCTGTCTAGTACGAGTAAATCCATTTTTGGGGGAAGCTTGTGGTAATTGCTCTTGACCATTTTCAAAATAGAGAACCACTGTTGCAGGGATCAAAAGGGTGGCACCACCAGAAGCTTTGGCGAGTCCTTTTGAAGAACCTTGGATATCATTGAAAAAGTGCTTAACATTTTTGCTCACAGTTATAAGAAGGCATCTGCTTTCCAGGAATGTTTCAAGGAATCCTGGGGCAAAATGTATGCAACTGTCTGTTTTCAAAGGAAGTAAATAGATCTTTTTGAGGTGTTCCCCACAGTGGATCAATTCCAAGAACTCCAAGTAATTTCCATTTGTGACGGTTCGTCTTGATATTTTCTACTTGTCTGCTATGTTTTGCTCTGACAGAATATATGAAGCCTGTAGAGTCAAACTGAGCTGAGTTGCTATGTCCCAAGGCTACCATGCCAAGTCTGCAAATGGGGCAAGATCACATATCCTCTGTTTATGTTTGTGGAGTTGTCCGATTACTTGCAGAGGTATAGGAGACCAGAGAAGATTAAAGGCCTTTAAAGCATTAATTACAACCATCGCCTTCTTGACGTTTATGTACATTTGTCTGCTCTGTTTGTTCCGGTCACTGAGCATTCACCTCTTTTGATACAAACCCCCCCCCCCAAAAGTCTGAGATATCGATTGCGATGACTGTGAAGAAAAAGAGGAGGAGGAGATCTGGATTGAGAGACAACTGGTCCACTCACCATAGTAACTCCTTTCTCTCAAACCCCAAACAGTGGAATCTGAAGCAATAAATGTGTTGATGCAGACTGACCTTTAAGACTGAAATGTGAAGTCTGGCCAAGGGAATCATGACAATGATAAATTCATTGGCAGATACCACAGACTGGTTGGGAAAAGGTCAGGAAGTTTTGTCTGTGCACTTGTACTTTGTCCCGAGGAAGAAAGACCCTGCCTAAGGAAGTACCCAGAAGACATTCCAGAGAAACTATTCAGTAAGATGGGATAAGAATTATTTTTTGCTACATCCTCAGACTGAGGAATTTCTTGATACATTTCAGAGTTTAGACAAATGGAAAAATTCTAAAAATATAAGTCAATCATCCAAATGTGGAAAGATATGCATTCCTTTAAGTCTTCAGTAAGCAATTACTGGAACCAGACACTGTAAATACCACTGGCGCAGGAGACCGAACAAACGGTATGGCAAAGAACTGAAATGAGACAGACACAGGAAATCGTAAAATAAAAGTATAAAGTCTTTGCCAAAACGAAGATAACAAGCATCTTTAACATCTAATGATACCATTAAACTGATGGGGGTATGGGAGGTTAACAAGGTTTGAAGGGACAGCATTTTGAATTTTGGGACCTTGACAAATCAGTTGAGAGTGAAGAGGCCCAGAACTGGTCAACATGTCTCATCTCTCTCTGGCACCAGGAAGATCCTCAAGTATAAATAAATCTATGCCATCTGATCTGAGCGTACTAGTTCTATGACCCACAGAAATGTGAATCAAAAATTGAGACAACATGGATGCTTAGCTCACTGGATGAGAAGGAATCCCCTGAACTGAATGGAGGGAACCTCACTGCCATCTGTACCCTGTTGGAAGATTCTCAGAACCAGTTTGCTTGATCAGATGCCATTTGGGAAGACATCTCTGAGGGGCAGGTTGGCAGAGTGGGAGGGGGTAAAGTATGAAAAGACAGTCTGAATTTTTTCAATGTCATTCGTTTTGGGAGGCCTTCCCTTTCTTTTTAGAGACTCCTTCCACTTTTTTTTTTTTTTAAATCCTGTCTGTGACCTGTTTGTTTCTTAAAATGCTTCTTGAAATGGAGTCCTGCAGCAG
This sequence comes from Protopterus annectens, assembly GCF_019279795.1. Taxonomy (NCBI): domain Eukaryota; kingdom Metazoa; phylum Chordata; order Ceratodontiformes; family Protopteridae; genus Protopterus; species Protopterus annectens. The sequence goes on from NC_056742.1 coordinate 73,338,438, forward strand.
AAAGAAAGGCCTTACTGAATTTAAAAAAGGAGGGTTGGAAAATCTGGGTTCTCCCTTGAACACATTTCCCCTTTTCATCAAATCTTATAAAGGACGTCAACAGCAGAAGGGGAAACAAAGCATTCTTGTCTTGGGGAGAATTCAAAAAAATACATAAAGCAAGACTTAACTTCTAGTAAGTTTTGAGAATATAACCAAGCAAACATTCTCATGACTGTCAAGTAGCAGCAGCTCTGTACAAATCTACAGAATCATTAGAGCACTTTAACGAGTGTTTGGTTACATAAGAGGCTGATACAGTTAAAAATTCAAAGTTTTACACACTGAAAAATGCTGCAGATTAACAGTTAACCTCAAAGGAAGCCAGTAAAAATTTCAACACGTGAACTTAGCAGTTCAAAATTCTTAAAGCTGAAGTTGCAGAAAAATACATTTGTCCCAAATCTTTCAAAAGTTTTCCTTTCCTTGTCAGACGGAATGGAGTTAACATTAGCTATCTATTTAGCACCAGCAGAGCTTGCTAAGGAAATAACTGAAGGGTCTGCTTTAGAATTAGGAAAAAAGGTATGTAGTCACCATAACAATCCATCTGAGTTGTTCATGTTCATGTATCCTCAATGGATGGGTTCGGTTCTGATTCCTCAGAACAGACTAGGCCATTTGCTAAAACTTGTGGGTATCAAAAACTCTCAAGCCTCCCCTTTACCCATAATGCACCCGGATGAACACCTCAGATCAAGTTTGCTGACAAAATAGGAGGAAGAAAGAAAATTCCCATATTTCCAATGGAGACTGTCTGGTTCAGTCACCACTGTAACAATAAGTCAGATTGTGAAATACGGTAGAGACCACCCGTTCTTCCAAAAGATTTAGGTAGGGGGTTGGAGGGCAGGGAGTTGAGGATACCTGCAAATGTACAACTCAGATGGAATGTTATGGTGAGTACATAACTTCTTTAACTGAAGTTAATTTTCATGTTATCCTCAAAAGATGGGACAGAGTTCCCAGGTGGACCAAAGAAGGATGTTCCACAGCACCACTGAGCCAAACAATGCTCTATAACTCTGGATACCAAATCCAATTTGTAATAAGAGTATGGGGTTTAGCCCATGTTGCTGCTGCAGACATGTCTATGGATGCTCGAGCTCGAAAAATGGCTGAAATAGCTAAAGAAAGAGACTTAGGGGGGTTTGTAAGTGTAACACCTGACTTGGAGTACATAAAGGAAATGCAGTTAGCCAGCATTTCACTAGAGAGACTTTGGATACAGCTTTTTCCACCTTGGAACGTGAGAAAGAGGTGAAAATCTGTTCCAATTTTCTGAAGTCTTTTGTCCTGTGTAGGTAGAAATGCAACTGTCTATGTACATCCAAAGAAAGTAAACCATACTCTCCTTTGTTAGGATTTGTTAGAACAGCTTGGGAAAAATAATGGCAAGTTAATACATTGATTTGTATTGTTCTCAGAAATCACGTTTGGTAGGAATGAAACCATGTCCCTGTGAAAGACTAGATATGCAGGTTTAGATGATAGGGCTTGAATCTCTGAAAATTCTTCTAGCAGAAGTGAGTGCCACTAATAGGATAGTCTTCTAAGAAAGGAAGTTAATGTCACAATTGTGGGCTGGTTCAAGCAGTTGTTGGGTGATAACTTGTAACACTAATTTGAGGTCCCAAGGGGGAATAGATCTTTGAAGGGAGGTTGTAACATAACAGTACCTCTCAAGGATGTCTTACAGGATTTGCGAGACGCTATAGGAGAATCTTGGAAGCCAGTATGGAAGACGGAGATGGCTGCTAGTTGGAGTTTGATGGTGGAAGCAGAGGCCCCTTTATCAAAAAGCAATGCCAAAAGTTTAAGTATTTCATGAACTGGGGCTGAGAAGGGTTCAACATGGTTCTGCAGAGCCCAGTATACAAACTTCTTCCATTTACTAGAACACAATTTTTGTCTGGAAGGCTTATGACAGGGAAGTAGTATGAGTCAAACGGGATGAGAGCATAGGCTGTCTGGTTACTAGTGGAAGTGATGAGAAACCAAGCAGTCGGCTTGAGATTGTGATTGCCGGGGTGAACCATGCCTGTCAGATGGGACACATCATCTGGAATTGGATCCAGGATCCAAGGTTGTTTGATTAAGTGAGGCCAAAAGGTGGCGAACCAAATATGTCAAGGCCAAAAGGCGGCTATGAGGATGACTTTACTCTTCAACCTAATGGCCTTGTGTAGAAATTTGGGAATCAAAGGTATTGGTGAAAATGTATAAAGAAGACTGGGGGCCCAACTGTGTAGAACAGCAACCCTTGGGAATGCCCCCACTGGGAGGGATTATTGCAAAAAACAGCTGCTGCATTTGTTGTTAAGGGGAGAGGCAAAAAGATCGCAGCAAGGCTGGTCCCATGACTGGAAAATTCTTTGTCACACACTGATTGTGGAACTACTCGAGGTAGGAGATTGGACCTGCTTAATTTGTCTGCTATCATATTGGACTTCCCTGGAATGTACACTACTAAGAGAAAGCAGTTTGATGAGATCGCCCATTGCCACACTCTTACGGCTTCTTGACATAGTGGGCAAGACCTGGTTCCTCCTTTGTTTGTTGATATAACAGACTACTGACATGTCTGCTTGAATAAGAGAATTAAAGGGCATTTATTGGTTCATGTTTGAATAACAATTGTTCTAGAGGGGTGAACATCCTAAAATGCTTGCAAAGCCAAAAGCACTGCCCTTCATCTCTAGAACGCTGATGTGTAATGAGGTCTCTATCTGGGACTGTCTTCCCACTGTAATGCCCCCCCCCCACCCCAGCAGGGAGGCATCCGTGGTCAATATGGCCTTGGGATGAGGGGGGGATGGGACGTCCTTGTAGAATTTGTTCTGAATGAGTCCATGTTCGATCCTTTGTGCAAATGTTGGTGATGGAAATTGGTGTGGTCATGGGATGGGAAAGTATTGACCATTGTGCTGCAAGCAACCACTGTAGAATTTGCATATATCTGGCCAGGGTACAAGAGTGATTGATGCTGCCATGGAGCCTAATGTTCAGAGTACTAATTTGGCAGGCACTTTTGTTTTCTGCTGATTATGGTCAAGACTTGTCTTTGAATTGTCAGTAATCTTTGGGAAGGAAGAGAGGTTATGGCGGTTATTGTGTTTAACATAGCACCTATGAATTTTAGGGCCTGGGTAGGTTCCAGATTATATTTTTTGCAGTTGACGTTTTATCAAAGAGGAGCAAGTTTGAAGGAACTTTTATCTGACTTCTACAAGTTGATGCCTGGTCATGGCAGTGATGAGACAATCATCTAGATGGAAACATGCAGAATCCATGCAGTTTCAAGTGAGCTGCTACTACTACTGCCATGCATTTGAACACCTTGGGGGTGTGTGGTGAGACCAAATGGAGTACTCTGAATTGGTAGTGACTGGCTCCTAGCCAGAACAGTAAGACCCTCTTGGACTACCTGTGCATTTTTGTGATAGTATGCTTCTTGAAGCTCTATGGAGCAGATCTGGTTGTCCTTTTCCAAAAAAATAAGAATGGATTGAATCATGACCATCCAGAATTTGGTTCAAGGAACCGATTTTAGTTTGCTGAGATCTAGAATAGGTCTCCAGTCCCCTGTTTTTTTGGCACTAAAAAGAATCTTGAGTAAATTCCGGATACTATCTAGTCTGGGGAGACTTTTTGGATGACTTGCTTTTCTAGCACCCTTTGTATTTCTGGAGCTGGTTGCTCCCCTTTGATTGGGTGGAACAACTTTTTTTTTTTTTTTTGTAGGATGATGGAGTGAGTGAAAAGGGTACAATAGAACTTCTGGATACAATTCCCTGCACCCATTTGTCAGAAACTATCTGTAGTCGGGGTCTCTGATGCAGGGAAAAAGGACCCCCTGACTACCTCTGTCCAGCAGCACTGGAAGGGTTTACCAAAGAAAGAATCTTGGAAACCCTGGCTTTGCGGACCACTCTGCCATGAGGGCAGCATCTTCCATTAGCGCTCTCACCTCAGCCCCTGGGGGAGCTGTCACTACGTTTGTCAGGAAAGGACCCTTGGGACTTTTTGTGCCACATTTTTCCACTAGTAAATTGATTCCTTGAAAAAAAGTCTCTTCTGGGTGAAAAATGTACACCCACTGAAGAAGGAGTCCTTCCATCCTTCTCACACCTTGTGAGTGTGTCTCGCTTTGGGCCCAAATAAATAAGTGCTGTCAAAAGGAGGATGGATGACCATAGACTTGAAAGGTTACACAAAGTCACAAACACATCCAGGAATGTCTCCTTAAGGCTACTCTTGAACCAATGGCTCTTGTCCCTTTGGCTGCATGTGAAATGAGCCTCATGTATAAGCTGGAAATGGAAGTCATGGTGGCCAACTGAGAAGTTACAGACTCCCAAACATGGTCAGTAACGGCTTCTGAGAGGGTATCAGAGTTCTTTAATTAGATCCCTCTGCAACCTTGTAAAATGTGCCACACAATTCAAAGATCAAAGACTACAGGTCAAGGAGGCATAAATGTGCTTCCCTAGTCTATTCATCATCCTGGACTCCTTGTTAGGAGGATGAATAGTGGAACGCTCATCTGCCAGTTCCTTTTTAGTGGCTGCCGCCATGACCATGGCATCTACCAGCAAGCCCTTGGTCCAGAAGGCTTTTGTCTAAGGGCACAGTAATAATTTTGTCTGGTTTCAAGGGCATTGGCTCAATACTGTTGGGGGCCTTCCACACCCACTAACAAATCAACTTAATGAGCTCATCAGCGGGCAGAGTCACCCAAGAGGTAGATGGTTGGAAGCCAAAGGCTTGCAGGTGCACAGATTCCTCTGATGTAGGATTGCTGGATGCCAACCACCTCTCTGCTTCAAAATTTTCAGGATGTCTCCCAAAGAAGACATCTTCAGCGGGTGATTATGGGTATCCTTCACGCTCTTCAAAATCTGTCTAGTGTATTCTTCTTCAGAGGAATCAATATGTCTCCTCTTACACCTTGAGGAACCTCCTCAGCAAGAATCTTTGGAGAGATATTGGAAGAGGTGCCCAAATGTGGGGTTTCCTGAGGCACTGACACCAGTTGTCCAGCTGGAGGAAGTAGGTAAACCTCTGGAGCAATGAGCGACTTGGCAGGTTGTTCCGAGGGGAGGTGAAGGACCGAATGAGATCTTGGAGTAGACAAGGCCCTCTCCACTGCTTTAAAAATGGATCCATCCATGGTAGGAAGGGAGTCCAGGCACAAAAGAACAGTGGTTGGCACCGGAGTCTCCCCTTGACCAGGGCAGACTTTTCTTGAAGCAGAAGCTGGGGCTGAGTTGATCCATGCTGAGGCTCTGAGGAGGAGAGATCACGTGTAAAAAAAACTTGGGTTGACTCAAACTCCTCAGAACCAGCAGGACCGGTATGGCTCCAGGAGGTCTCCAGTTGGTGCAGGACAACTCGGAACAGTGGTCCTTGAACTTGTAGTAGAAGTCAGAGTAGGAAAGGTACTTGCAGGGGTGGAAGTAGAAGGTCCTTGACCCGATGGGGTAGGGGGCTGAGAGGTCCTAGTGACTCTTTGTGCCCAGAGAATCTCTCTCACCACTCTTTCCAGCTCTTCCTTGGTAAAGCTTCTGGAAGAACAAGTGGACTTTGCAGGGGTATAAGGTCGATCCAGGAAGGGGGATGGCAGCCTACCCAGAAAAGGGTAAATTGAAGGAGAATACCTCGACCTAGATATGGCTATGAACTCTTTGGTTGGCACCGAAGTGGACTGTGTCAAAGGCATCATCTTTTCTGAAGATGGAGCTGAAGAAACTGATGGCACAGTTTGTTTAGATGTGGGTTCCAACATGGCAGGTGGAACCAACAGTTTTTATTTCTTCATACTCAGAGTAGAGGACGGTATAGACACTGAGAAGCTGTGTTTTTTTGCCTCCAAGGATTTAGAAGATGAGGATGATGAAGCTGGAGTAGACCTAGGTTTAAATTTTTGTTTATTAGAATCGTTTGAAGGTGACCCACAAATAGCCTCTCTGAAGGAGGAGGGTAGCAAGCCTTTCAAAATCAACTTATTTTCCATTCCACTAGAGCCCTGTGGCTAAAAAAGTGGCAAATGGAGCCATCTTCTTGCAGGTGGAGAGGACAAACACAAAGCGAGTTCGGATTGGAATAAAGTATTTTGTGAGAACACTTAGCACACCTTTTAAAACCAGCAGGGACTTTCTCTGTCTTTGTTCACCATGGCAAGCACAGGAAAGACAGAATCAGTATACACACACACACACACACAGGAAGAAAGATAAAAAAAATTCTAATAATGAAAGAGGGGACAGGAAGAAGGAAATGAAATACCAATGAGGGCATAGGGAAGATACTAACTATAGTATCTAAGATGTACCAAGTACGAAAAGAGAGTGAAGAAATGGTCAAAAGAGGAGTCATAGGACTAAAATAGAAAGTACTCAATAAGGGGAGAAAATTATGAAGAAAAACTATCAAACATTTCACTTATCTGAAAAGAGCTCGAGAGTAACGCTGAAAGCAGCAAACAAGATCTAAGGTATTCAACCCAAGGCATTATGGATAAAGGGTGAAGCTTGAGAGTTTTTGGTGCCCACAAGCTTTAGCAAGTGGCCAAGTTGGTTCCTTCCAAGGGATCGGAACCAAACCCATCCATTGAGGATAACATGAAAACTGACAACCTCAGATCCATAGTTATGAATCTAATGCACTTTGTATAATCTATCAGAATACCTCTCAACTTGTCCATATTTTTGCCTCAAAATTTGTGGTTTTCTGGCAAACCAGAGATAACTAAATTCATTAAATAATGACCAACAACCGAGTTTCAGACTTCATATCCTTCATAAAATGACTGGAATAGTATTAAAACTTTCATTCTAGCAATTCTGTTTGTAACAGCAATATTTAAAATTTGTTCCTACTTTTGTCCCTTTGTCCTCCAATTATTTTTGGCTTTGTCCAGATTTCTTGTGCTAAGAGGTTGAGAAGTATACCTAGGAGACTTTTTTTAGGAGCTGAAGGTGGACTCCTCAGGCATGCTATAAAAAAAATATCTTCAAAAATTGACAAGACAGGAGGCTCAGCTGCAGGCTGTGGAATATCCATGCTCTTTTGACTGGGAAACAGTATCAGAATGTGACAGAAACATTTTTCTTTTTCTATTTCTAGTTCATGAAGAAATAAGACTTAAAACATTAAAAGCAGAATGTAATTCCTTAATAAATCTCAGCACGTCTCCCTTGCCCATAATTAAAAAAGCAAAAGAAATATTCTTAATGGTTATTTTGTTTTCTTTTCCAGGACAAACCCCTGGACAACAACCAACACATGTCAAGGGCAATATCTCAGGAATCTGGTACCTTAGCCCAGCTACATGGTAAAACTTCACCCGCTCCTTCTCCCAGAACGGAGACTTATTTAATTATTTATTTGTCTTTGTTTACTGGGAAAGTCTGACCAAGTAATACCAGTTTTCAGCAGAGGCCCAAGAAAAGCTTCACTTGCTTACATTGTATTATACCAAGTTCCAGTTAAACACTGAGTAGTTACATTTCTATTTACATTTATACATAAACAGTAGTTAAATTTACACAAGACTTTACAGAAGTGGAAGTTACTGAAGAGAAAGCCCACATGCAACTTAGTGGATGGTACAGGCGGCAGTTATGCATAAAAATAGTTTTGTCATTTCAGTGACAAGTTGAGTGTATTTTATTTAAGGAGAATATTTGGACTGTATCGTACGGTGAGCACAAACTCTCAACCTTGAGATGATCAGGAGTGGTTAAGATGTTGTGATGAGTGGTTCTCCCCCTTTACAACACATTGAATTAGCACGGTCAGTGAAGACCCTGGTTATATTGTACTGACAGAATGCATATAACTCTTGCATTCACTCAGAGAGGATGTGCTGGTTTCAGTGAAGCTTGTATGCAAGTGTTTTGAGTAAGTGAGGATTCTGTAAATTTCTCATCTTGGCCACTATTTGTTATTATTTTCAATTAGGAATGAGAAAGTCTTTTTTAATTTAGTAGCCTGCTTAAAAAGTACAGTTTTGTACCTACCATAAATGTAGATGTCCGATAGGAATGCATCTGCAGTCCTTACAAATGGGTTGTCCTGTCGTCAGGCAGCCCTTCGGTCGGCCGGATTCCAAAGTCTGGGTCTGGCCTCGGCTGGTGTCGCACTTCACCCGACGTCATAGCTGCAGTTATTCGGGTATAAAGGCATCAGCCAACGCCATTTTCCTCAGTGTTTCTTGCCCCAGATGCCAGGTGCCCTCTTGGAAGGCTAAATTTGGATAAATGCCAGAGAGCAAACACAAAAAATAAGCATGTATGTACATATATACAAACAAATACACCATAATAGATCCCCCCCCAAGCTAGCTGAAGGCTGGCAAATACCCTAGGAGTACCTCAGAGGGGAAGGTGGGTGGGTAATCCTGACTGCAGATGCATTCCTATGACATCTACATTTATGGTAGGTACAAAACTGTACTATGTCCTTCAAGGATGCATCTGCAGTCCTTACAAATGGGTAGAATACCATAGCTAAACAAGGGGAGGAGTAGTGATTATGGTGTAGCTAGGATCCCTTGCAAAACAGCAGTGGCAAAACCTGCTCGGGATCTAGAGTATAAAGGTAAATTGTAATGCTTGGCAAATGTATGCACGGAGGTCCAAGTAGCAGCCTCTATAATGTCCTTGGTAGCCACTCCTCGTAAGAAAGCTGTGGTAGTGGCTGTAGCCCTTGTGGAGTGAGGCCTGATGTTCTCTGGAGTTTTCTTTCCATGGTAGGAGTAACAAAATCTAATGCAATTTCCTATCCATTTGGAGATTGTCTGTTTTGAAATTGGTTTTCCCTCCTTTCCTGTGGCATATGCTACCAGAAGCTGGTCAGTTTTTCTATTGGACTTAGTCCTGTCCAGGTAGTAGCGTAACTGCCTGTGTACATCCAAGGTATTAAAAGTCTTTCTCCCCTGTTCTGTGGGTTTGGGAAGAATGTAGGTAGGTGGATAGCCTGATTTAATGACACTCTGGATACCACCTTAGGCATAAATGTAGGATTTGTTCTCATGGACACTCTATCTTGATGGAAGATCCGGAAGGGTTGTACTGCCATTAATGCCTGTAGTTCAGAGACCCTTCTTGCTGAAGTTATTGCCAGCAGGAAAGCAGTCTTCCAGGATAAGTATTGTAATTCTGCTGTTGCTGCTGGTTCGAAAGGAGGAAGTGTCAATTTTTCTAGCACAAAGTTCAAGTCCCATGCTGGCAATGGTGGTTTCCTGGGAGGTTTTACATTTTTAATTCCTCTCAGAAACTGTCTGAGCAGGGGATGAGAGAAGACAGGAGGATCCAAGCTATATTGTGCTGAAATAGCTGATGCATGTATCTTGATGGAAGAATAGGACAGGCCTGTGTGGAAGAGCTCTGCCAAGTACTCCAGGATGTTGGCCATGTTTACCAGAGTCACATCTTCTCCCTTTGCAGTACTCCAAATGAGATATCTTTTCCATTTAGCTGCATAATTCGTTCTTGTTGAAGGTGTGCGCGCCTCCAGGATTATGTCTTTAACCCTTTGGGATAAGTTTGGGTTAATTGCTGTTATGTAATGTTCCAGGCAGTTAGCTGCAGAGTTTTCAGGTTTGGATGCAGGATGTTGTAGTTGTTCTGTGTTAACAGTAATGGGATCAGGGGTAGTGTCCATAATTGTTCCCGAGACATGCTCCCCAGCAATGGGTACCAATGTTGTCTTGGCCAGTCTGGAGCTATCAGAATGATCCTTGGACGGTCCTCTTTGATCTTCAGAAGCACCTTGTGCATCAAAGGAAGTGGTGGAAATGCGTATGCTGTCAGGTTTTTCCAACTGAAAGATAGGGAGTCCACCTTCCAAGAAAGTGGGTGGTACGTCCTTGTGCAGAATTTATTTAGCTGGTGATTGAATGGGGATGCAAACAAGTCTATTTGTGGTAATCCCCATTCCCTTGTGATGGCTTTGAAGATGTCCGGATGAAGCATCCATTCGTGGGCATCTGTGGTTGTTCTGCTTAATATGCCTGCTAGAATGTTTTCTTTTCCCGGTACAAAAATTGCTTGTAACTGAATGTTGTAGCTCAGGGCCACATCCCATAGGTCCAGTGCCAGCCGGCATAGAGGATATGAATGGGTGCCCCCCTGTTTGTTGATGTACCACATAACTGTGGTGTTGTCTGTCCTTATCATCAACTGACCTTCTTGGAGAAATGGTCTGAATGACTGGATTGCCAATTTTACTGCCAGCATTTCCTTTAGATTTATGTGTAGGCAGCTGGTCTTGAGTCCATAAGCCTTGTATGCACTTGCCCTGCATGTGTGCTCCCCAACCGAGGTCTGAGGCATCTGTCGTGATGGTTTGGCTTGGTTGGCTGTTGCAGAAGGGCAATCCTGTGTTTGATTGACAGGCCTGAGCCCACCATAGGAACTCTTGTTTCAGGCATGGGATTATTGGGATTTTGGTTTCTAGGCTGTGCTTGTGTTGGGACCACAAATTCCTTAGGTACCACTGTAGCTTTCTCATATGCAGTCTGGCATGAGGGACCAGAATTATGCAGGATGCCATGAAGCCTAGAGCTTGCAGTACTTTTCTTGCAGTTAGGTGGTTCTGCTTTGTTAATGCCAAGAAGTAGAGAGGTAGTTGCTCTTTCTTTTCTGCAGTTAGGAATGCCATTTGTTTTGATGTGTCCAGCTCTGCACCCAGAAAGGTTATTCTTTGGGATGGAATCAGCCTTGACTTTTTATATTGACTGTATATCCCAAGGCTTGCAGCATGTAAATGACTCTTTGTAAGTCTTCTGCTAGCTTGCTTTTGTTGTCCGCTTGTATCAGGCAGTCGTCCAGGTAGGGATAAATTTGGATTCCCTGAAGTCTGCAATGAGCAATTACTGATGCCAGGCATTTCGTGAACACTCTGGGCGCAGTAGATAAGCCAAAGGGCAATGCTGAAAATTGATAATGCTCTGATCCTGCAAGAAATCTGAGGTATCTTCTGCAAATTGGTCTTATGGGGACGTGCAGGTATGCCCCCTTGAGATCTAGAGTTACCAGCCAAGACTCCTTGCCCAGCATGGGAAGAAGCTGCTGTAGGGTCAGCATTTTGAATTTTGGAACAATAAGGAATGTGTTTAAAGCGGACAGGTCTAGAATGGGTCTCCATTTGTTTTCTTTTCTTGGTACCAGGAAGAGTCTGGAGTAAAATCCCTTTCCTTGCTCCATAGATGGTACCCTTTCCACAGCTCTCATTCTTAATAGCTGAGATATTTGTTTTAGAGCTTTTGTCCTTTGAGTAGGTGGTAGGTTTGGCATTCCTCTCTTCCCTGGTAGAGTATGGAAATGGAACCTGTAACCTTGGTCTATAGTTTGCAAAATCCATTTTTCCCTTGTGATGCAATGCCAGTTTTTTGAGAATAAGGTTAGTTTTCCGTCTAAGGGTGCTTCTAGTTGTTCCCTGGTAGGCGGTGCCACTGTCAAGTCACTGTGATTGAATTGTTGTAGTGGTGGTGGCTGTGTCTGTGCCTCGCTGGTTACCTTGCCATTGGCGTCCCCTGTAGGCACCCCTGGATTGGTTTCTGCCTCTTGAACGCCTATTCCTGCCTCTCTGAGCCTTAGAGGAGTCCGGAAAGGACCAATTCTTGGAGGGCCAGTTCCTGCTAAACCTTGGAGGTTGAACCTGTAAGAAATCTTTCACCGTTTGTACAGATTTCGCCTTCTCTTCCATCTTTTTTAGCACCTGCTGAGCAGGGGAACCAAATAAATTGACCTTGTCCATGGGTGCATCCAAAAGCTTTGATTTGACATGGTCTGGTAATGCCTGTTCTTTCAACTATGCATGTCTCCTGATAACTGTGTCAGTCATGGCTGATCTAAAGGAAGCCTCCAGTGCATCATAGCCACATTTTAAAGAATGGTTACTAACCTGCTGTATGTTATGTACCATTTCCTGAACATATTTTTTATCTAAAGATTCTTCAGAGGAAAGCTTTTTAGTAAACTGGTCAAGCATAAACTCCTGATATTGAATCATATGAAATTGGCAGTTCAAAGCCCTAGCTGACAAGGTAGCATTAGTGTAAACTTTTTTACCCCATATCTCTAAGGACCTGGATTCCCTTTCAGAGGGGAGGGGGTTTTTAGTAGAAGTAGCAGCTACAGCTTTAGGGCCCTGGGCGATGGTCTCTGGATCTGCAAAAGGAGCCTTGTATAAATGGTGATGAGTGTCCGGGACCCTGTAGAACCTATCGGGCTTAGCAGGAGCCGGAGGTAATGAATCAGGAGCAGTGCAAGCATCATTAAATGCATCATCTACAACAGAAAGAACTGGAGGTATAGCTAAAGGCCTATGTTGTGGCAAATGTAGAAAGGTTCTAAGCCTTTTCTGGAGTCTGAGAAATCTTGGCCCTGCCACTGAAATTGTTCCCTCATAGCATGCAAGGTTTCCCCAAAGGAAAATTCCTCAGGTGGAGAGGCTGAAGGAATGGACTCTTCAGCATCAGAGTCTTCATAAGGAGAATAAGAAGCCTCAGGAAGGTCTGTATGTTCTGATTCATCAGAGGAACCATCAGTGGATACTGGTTCAGGGGGCTCTGCTCTAGGTCTCTTTTCTGGAGGAGGGAGAGAGGACCTGTCTGGATGAGGCTGGGATCCACGAATTAAAGAAATTAAATCCTCAGCCAAAGATAGCATATGAGAGCTAGTGCTGGGCCTGTGTGAGGGGGGTTTGGCAGGCACAGATTTTGAAGCTTTGGCTGCTTTAGCCCTGGCAAAGGCCTTAATAGACATGGCTGCAGGAGGCCTAGCAGCTCCACGTGCAGGGGTTGAAATATCCAGGGGAATTGTGTCTGATAATTCCTGAGAAACCGCAACAGAAGGCTGGATTTCAGAAGCAGATTCTACCAGGTTAGAGGAGGCCTCGGTAGAAGGCATGGTTTCGGCTGGAGAAAGAACCGCTTGCTCAGTTTCGGCCAAAACCAAGACACTCGCGGTTTGCTTAATCGTGGTTTCGGCCGAGACCGCGGACCGCGAGTGTCGGTCCTTTTCTTTTCGTTTTTTGGAAATTTGCGTTGTCGGAGGATCCGACGGCATAATGTAGGCAAAATCAGAGCCGAAAATTTGTTCAGCAAACTCCGACCGACGTCTAAGCGTCCGTCGGTTAAAGGAAGCACAGGCTAGACAAGCTGCTACGTCGTGGTCTGGGCCTAAGCAATGTATACAGTAGGAGTGGAAATCTTTATGAGGTATTTGTTTCCCACAAGATAAACAGTTATTCACTTTCTCTGACATCGGCTGAGGCAAGAAAGAGTCCCCAACGGGGTACTTAGCTTTTTAGAAGTCTTCGAAGTAGTATTCGGTAGTAGTAATCTCTGGATCTGACCGACCGGCACTTGCGAACAGCTTCTGCTTCGGGCGCCACGCGGCAAGAAAGACTGAGGAAAATGGCATCGGCTGATGCCTTTATACCCGAATAACTGCAGCTATGACGTCGGGTGAAGTGCGACACCAGCCGAGGCCAGACCCAGACTTTGGAATCCGGCCGACCGAAGGGCTGCCTGACGACAGGACAACCCATTTGTAAGGACTGCAGATGCATCCTTGAAGGACATCTACCCCATTGCTCCCCATTATGGTCTGGGCCCAAGCAGAATAAACACTGCATACTGTAGAAAGTATCAAGAAACAAGTCACTACACTTTTTTCACCACTACAGTGGGATCAAAGACACTCAAGTGGTGAGAAAAACTAGAGAGAGGAAACATGGGTTACCATACATGGAAGTCTTGCCCTACTGCATTACTACAAATGCAGAGAAGCAGAAAATACAACAGAAGTCTCCCTATTTATGGACTGAATTAAGTACTGCCTGTCACTGTTTGTTGAACTCCAGTCTTTACAGCTCATATGGCTGCTTTTAAAACCAGGATGCCAACATTTATTTGAAGTTTGTTTAGTCTGGGACTGTGACCATGTCTCGAATTTTCATGTTCTGAAATGTGTACCCACAACAAAGTCAGTCTGAGGTCCTTTGTTTATTTGGAATAAGAGAATTAAAGGGCATTTATTGGTTCAAGGCAATATGGTTGTACCATCAATGGAATTCTTTTACTAAAGTCATGACTATGGAAAACATGTTTCAGAGAACAGCAGCTCTAAACTCCATAGGTCTGGACATACCACAGACACTTGCACGTATAGTTTTGCATAAAGGATCAATGATGACAAGTAATCTAGTGCCTTGCTGTTTACATTTTCTGCTCTGAAACGAAGTGCGTACCCAGGGTAGCAGTCAGAGGTAAGGACAAAGTTGCACTCCTTTTATTCTGAGATGAACAAGTCCCGAAGCTAGGTATTTGTTAAACACTCTGGAAACAGCAGAAAGCGAAGATTGCAAGAAATTGAATGGCAAGTAGAAATTCCGCACTCAAGATCTTGGAAATGGTCTGTAAGCTTACTGTATGGGGATGTGGAGGTAAGCGTCCTACATAAAAACAAGCAAGTAATGTTTTACTACCAACACCTGAACGTTTTTTTTTTTACTTTTACAATTTGGTTAAAAACAATGCAATCTAGAATGGGTTCTTCCTACCAACAAACAAAAACCTTTTAACCTGTTCTGCCAAATAAACTAGCCGTACTGCTCGAGTGCCCATTTTTCAGTTATCTCTGCTGATCTGTGAAATGGGCATCATCTCCTCCTCCTTGATGGGATGGAGAATACAAAATTAATGATTCGCTAGTTATTTCTGATTGACCAGCCTTTTTGAGAAAGTGCTTGTGACTGTTGCTGAGAATGTTTTTTAGGCTTGCATCCTCCGATATGTTTTCTTCTGCCTGTCTGGGACTAGCGTATGAAATATTTGTATGATTATAGTGCTGTATTTTTCCTCCAGTTCTTGTATAATATCCAGTTAGTGCTTTCGTCTCCAAGATTCATATTTTGTCTACTCCTATAACGCAGAATAACCAGAAAGACCGACAAAAAAAAAAAGTGTAGGTGTGAATTTTTCCATAGTGCAGAATGCTGATTTTCCCACTTCTCTGTGATGCAGTTATCACTTCATTTAATCTTTATTTTTCATCTATCCTTTATCACAGGTTTTGTCTACTGGACTTTCATGCAGTGAGTGAGCAAGAATCTGTGGCAGTATACTGGATAATTGCTGAAAGATGCTGTTCATTTCAAAGGAATGTAGCAGATATCCAGCTGTCACTGTTTGGAAAATGCGGGAGGTTTCTTATTTCTATGTTGCCTGGTAAAGTAAATGGTTTTCATACAAGACCCTGTTAAAAAGAAGTTATGTACTCACCATAACGTTCCATGTGAGGAGTTCCATCTCGCCTTCATTCTTCACTGATGGGTTCGCCGTTTAGCTAAGCTCAAAGATTACCAGTAGCTCGAGACCAAGACCCTTATCCCATGATGCACTGCTGGAATTACCTCAGATCTTGTTTGCTGCATGTACCATATGCTAGTAAGAGGACTAATCTCCCCGGACAGGAAGAAACACTGAATAACTAGGATGAAGTCAGTCTCCACATCAACCGTCAGCCAGGTGGGGGAAGGAGGGAGGGACACGAGAACAACTCACATGGAACGTTATGGTGAGTACATAACTTCTTTAGGTGAAGTTGTTCAATCTCGCCATTCATTCTTCACTGATGGGTAGCATCCTTAGCACCCTAAATTCTGGGTAGCTCATGGGAGTACATTTTTCAGGACCGTAGAACCAAAAGAAGCCCCGTCCCTGGAGGTCTTGTCCACTTTGTAATGAGTGATAAAAGTATGAGGCTTAAACCAAGTGACTGCAGCACAGATACTGTCAAGAGGTAACTTCGCTTGAAAAGCCAAAGTAGAGACTGCTCTGGTTGAATGCGCCTTCACTTTATGCAACAAAGACATATTAGCAGATGAGTAAGTGTAGGTGATACAATCTGAAATCCACTTAGAAAGAGTCGTTTTAGCCACTGGTCTACCTTTTCTGGCTTCAGAAAATGAAACAAAAAGTTGGTCTGACTTTCTGAAATCTTTTGTTCTGTCCAAATAATATCCAAGTTGTCTGCAAACATCAAGTTTGTGCAGCATGTATTCTAAATTGTTGGCATGTTTGGGGAAAAAAACGGGCAACTCAATAACTTGATTTATGTTAGTCTCAGAACATACTTTAGGCAAAAAGGAAGGGTTAGTCTTAAGGGATACTCTGTCAGGATGAAAAATCATATATGGAGGCTTGATAGATAATGCCTGAAGCTGACAGTCTGCGGGCAGAAGTAATGGCCACTAGAAAGATAGTTTTCCATGACAGAAACTTGAGCTCACAAGAAGATGCTGGTTCGAAGGGAGAAAGAATAATACGGGAAAGCATGAAATTCAAGCTCCAGGGAGAATAAGGTGTCTTCACTGGAGGTCTCATGTGAAAAGTACCTTTGAGGAAGGTCTTTGATAACTGGTGTTGCATAATATTCAGTCCATCAATACCTAGATGGAAATTAGATACAGCTGCTAACTGGACCCTAACGGTAGCAGCTGCAGCTCCTTCGTGAAAAATTTCGGTCAAGAATTCTAGAATGGATGACAATGGAGCTAGGTAAGGATCTAAGTTTTTGTTAGAAGCCCAAATGGAAAATCTTTTCCACTTACTCAGATACAATTTTCTGGTGGAAGGTTTGTGGGAAGCCAACAAAATTTGACTTGTGTCATCTGAAAGATTATGAAGCCTGGCTATATGGGGAACTGGAGCAGCCAAGCAGTTAGCTTCAGTGACTGCAAGGAAGGATGGAGGTCCCCTGACGGATGTGTCAGAAGGTCTGGAACTGGGTCCAGGGTCCATGGATCCTCAGAGAGATAACGGTAAAGAAATGGAAACTAAATCTGCCAAGGCCAATGAGGGGCTATAAGAATGACAGTCCTTTCCAGCGACTTCGCTTTCTGTAAAAATCTGGGCATCAGAGGAATTGGGGGAAATGCATAGAGGAGACCCAGGGGCCAATCATGTACGAGTGCATCTCTCTGGGATTCTCCCGGAGGGGGGATCAGGGCAAAGTAGCTTCTGCATTTGGTGTTGATGTGGCTGGCAAAAAGTTCGCAGCAAGGCTGGCCACATTTGCGGAAAATCTTGTCCGCAATCTCCTGTTTGAGGAACCACTTGTGTGGCAACAATATTGCCCTGCTCAGCTTGTCCGCTATCACGTTGGATCTCCCCGGGATGTGCATTGCCAACAGAAAGTGCTGGGATGACACAGCCCACTGCCAACATCTGAGGGCTTCTCAGCAAATGGGGTAAGACTTAGTCCTGCCCTGTTTGTTCAAATACCAGTCCACTGACATGTTGTTTGTCTGTATGGCAATTGTCCTAGAGGGAGAGAGTCCTGAAAGTACTGCAATGCCAGAAGTACTGCTCTCATCTCTAGGACATTGATATGCAAATGTGACTCAATCCGTCTATGTGCCTTGGGCAGTCTTTCGCTGAAAATGCCACCTCCTCCCTATCAGGGAAGCATCCGTGGTCACAGTGGCTACTGAAAGGGGAAGTACAAAGGGGCGTCCTATTGTAACATGTAGAGACGTCAACCACCACTGAAGATCCTGTTGCAAGAGTTTGTAATCAGAATCATATGGTTCACTGGCAACTCCTGGTAAGACCATTGAGTGAACAGGAGCCATTGAAGAATCCGGATATGCATCCCCGCCAATGGAATGGCTAAAATTGCTGCCGCCATCAAACCTAGTACTTTCAAGACCTCTGCGGCTGGAGCTCTGTTCTTTGAAACCAGTGATGTGTTGGAGAAGAATTGATACCATTTCAACTGGAAGACGTAGAGTGGTGGTTGAAGTGTCCAACTCTGTCCCTATAAAGACGATATGCTGCAATGGTGACAAAGCAGACTTTTCGAAGTTGACCGTAATGCCTAAGTGGTTGCAGAGTGTCGGAGTGGATTCTATTGCCTGAATCAGTTGATGCCTGGTGGTGGAGGTAAGGAGCTAATCGTCCAGGTATGGAAACACCTGGAATCCTAGATGCCGCTAGTGAGCCGTGACCACTGCCATACATTTGGTAAACAACCTGGGGGCTGTAGTGAGACTAAAGCGTAGGGCTCAAAACTGGTAGTGACTGGCTCACAGCCGGAAACGCAGATGATCTCTGGATGGTCTGGCCATTTTTATGTGGTAGTATGCATCCTTGAGATCAACTGAGCAAGTCCAATTGTCCTTCCCTAAAAAGGGGAGTATGGACTGAAGCGTGACCATCCAAAACTTCTTTTACAAATTGGTTCAGTCTGCTGAAGACCAAAATGGGTCACCAGTCCCGTTTTCTTTGAAACCAAAAAGAATCTTGAGTAAGTTACGAATCCTGTTTGGTCTGCTGGGACTGGTTGGATGACTTTTTTCTAGCAACTTGCGGACCTCTATGGTTGCTTGTTCCCTGTAAGTGGGTGGAACATCCAGAATTCTCTTCTCGGGAATGGGTGGAGAGGAGAACGGTATGAAATACCCATCTGTCGTTTATGATATCTACTGAAAATGAAGACAGATGAACTAGCGAAAAAGACAAAGAAAGTCGCAAGTAAACCAACGGTCTTTATTCCAACAATAGGAACTCTCAAAATACCAACGGACTGCAAACCAGCATTAACATTAAAATGCCAATGTTAAAGCTGGTTTGCAGCCCGTTGGTATTTTGTGAGTTCCTATGGTTTGTGATATCTAACCAGGCTTCTGGGTACAAAGATAAGTGACCCCTGACCACCTCCATAACAGGACAGTCAGGCCTCCTCTTCTCAGGAGCGCTGATTGGGTTGGCCAGAGAAATGATCTCTGTCACCCTGGTGTTACGGACCCTCTCTGCCACGAGGGCAGCATCTTCCATTGTTACCTCCTCCTCTGCCCTTGGAGGAAGGTTCGCCACGTGTGTCCTGAAAGGCTCCTTGGTCTTTACAGAACCACATCTTTCCTCCCCTTTGGGGTAAGGTCGAGAAGGGGTAGAAAAGCAGACTCCAACGGCAGATCTTTCCCTCCTGTTCACACCTGGTCAATGTTTCCTTTACCTTGGGCCCAAACAAGGATGAGCCATCAAATGGGGTATTTACGAATGAAGACTTGAAGTGTTCCGCGAAAGAACAGAGGTGCATCCAGGCATGCCTATGAAGAGCAACCCCTGCTCCTGCAGCCTTACTCGACCCATCTGCTGCATATATGAGACGCATGGATGAGTTCGCAATGGAATTAAGGGTAGCAAGCTGGGCAGAAACCTCGTCATTGACACCTGCAGCACCCTGAAGAGCATCTCCCAACTCCTTAAAAAGGTCTCTCTGCAGTCTGGTGAAATGGGTCAGATAGTTCAGTGATCGAAGGGTGAAAGTCGCTGAACTGAACATGCGTTTCCCAGATCTATCCATGATCCTAGAATCTCTGTTAGGAGGATGGATAGACGCAGAAGTTTCAGACAATTCCTTCTTGGTGGCTGCCGCCACCACCATTGCATCAACAGGGACTCCCTTAGACAAGAAGGTTTTATCCGCTGGGGCAGAGAGAAACTTATTCGGCCTCCGAGGGACAGGTTCCACAGACTCTTGGGACTCCCATGCCCTATGAGAGACCAGTTGCATAAGCTCATCATAGGGTGGAGACACCCAGGAGGTGGAAGGTTGAGACCCAAAAACCTTCAGAAGAACAGACTCATCCTCAGTAGGGTTTTTGGACTGCCAATCACCCCTCTGCCTAAGGATCTCAAGGATCTCCGCAAAGGAGATGTGTCCTCAGAGGGGGATCGAGGGGGACCCTTCAGACTCATCCAAGTCAGTGTCCGATGTTAATGACTCCTGTGGGGAGTCAAGTGCCTCCTCTTGCACACACTCTTTCTGGGAACTTCTTCAGTGGGAACCTCTGGGGAAGTCTCAGAAGAGCAGGGGACTCCCAGTGGGGCTACCTGAGGCTCTGGGTCTCCATGCTTGGGGTGGCCGATGGAAGCAGAAGCAGAAACCGGCACTTTAGGGGAAAAAGATGCCGGACCTGGTGATGAAGTCTTAGGAGACTGTACTAGTCTCATGACTTCGAAGGCATTACAGCTCCGATGAGAAGGAGTTGACAGACTTGAAGGAACCGTGATTCCCTCCCACATCGATGCCGTGGGCTCCAAGCCAGAGATAGGATCTGAGCTCACCCACACCATGGCCCCGAGAGGAAGAGTAGGCGCTGACAGGTCAGTGAAACTATCCTCCCCGAACCCGACTGGAGAGTGTCAGCTCCTACAGTCCCCAGTCGGCGCTGAGGAGCAGATAACACTAGGACAGGTGTCGGCTCCAAGGGTTCTAAAACCATCAGGTCGGTCTCTTCTGGCTCCGAAAATCCACTATAGCTTGGAAGAGCAGCAGTCGATTTCTGGGTAGTAGTCTGTTCAGACACCTGGGTCACAGCGGACAGTAATTTAGCTAGGCCTGGTGCCTTTAAGAGCTTCTGTACCAGCCGGTCCATGTCCGAATCCAAAAGTCGGACAGAGGACATGGAGGAATGCACCGATGGTGCCGACTTTAGTAATGGAGAAGGAGATTTGGAGACTGGTTTGAAGTTAGTGTCCCGGGTCCGAAAGGAAAAGACTGTCAGCGTTGAAGGCTGTGGAGCCGAAGTCACAGCAAGTTCCACCTTCTTAGACTTCTTTGACTTAGAGTCTGAAGAGGATTTGGAGGACTTCGATGACTTGCTGGCTCCATCCTGGTCAGTCAAAGCTTCCACAAAGGCATGCTTAGGAAGACCCAGATCCACGAGCTTTCTCTTCCTCTCAGCAAGCGCTCTAGTGGAAAAGGAGTGGAAGATACTACAGGACTCCTGAAGGTGTACTTCAATCAGACAAACACATTGAACGTGTCTGTCAGTGACAGATCTTTTGTCCACAATCGGGACATTTTTTGAAACCAAACTTAGGATGTCTGTCTTTATCTTCCGACATAACAAAAACAAATTATATCACCTTTAACAAGAAAGCAACTAAGAAAACACGCACACAATATTAACAATGCCCAAAAGGCCACACTGTGTGTATATATACCTATATCTATATATATATCTATATATATCTATATCTCTCTCTCTCTCTATATATATATATATATATATATATATATATATATATATATATAGATATATATATATATATATCTATATATATATATATATATACACACACACACACACATACACAACCACACAAGAATGAACTATATTAGTCAAAAATACCCAACTGCAAAATTGCACTAAACTACACTACTAAAGGCCGAAGCCCACACCAGCAAAGAAAGGCCACTAAAACTACTAACGAGGCTCAAAAAGATAGTACAATTCTGGATAAGGGAAACAGTAAGCAATAGAGTAGATTTGAAATATATGAAAACTTTTTAAGAAAAACTTGCTATTTCATTGAAGTCTCGAGCAGAGCTGGAAACCAAGAGATCAGTGCTGCGGCAAACTAGATCTGAGGTAATTCCAGCAATACATCATGGGATAAGGGGCTTGGTCTCGAGCTACTGGTAATCTCTGAGCTTTGCTAAACGGCCGTGTCGGAGCAGAGGATCGGCTCCGAACCCATCAGTGAAGAATGAACGGCGAAACTGAACAACTTCAAATTAGTTAGTTTCCTGCTGGCCTGCCTAAGCACTGTTTACAGATTACCAAGAAAGTACCGTTCTGTAAGTTGAGCTTACTATAACAATGAATGTTTGACTGATCACTGATGCAGTAACCTTAGCTATATAGGTTACATCCTGCTAAGGATATAACAGTTGGCCAGCTTCTAAAGCTTCAGGGCACCTTTCACACAACCAAACTGTCAAGCAGTTCAAGATGAGCTGACTAAAAAACAAGTTTGGGTGCAAAGCCCTTCACAGCTTTCCTGCCAGCAGAAAGAGAAAGGGAGGCTGGGCCCTGAAGGGACAAGGCTAAAGAAAACAAAATAAATGTCTATACCCTGGCATAAAAACACATAAAAAAGAAGGGAGATGCAGGGAAGAGGGCTACTGTAGCAGTGATCTTTCAAACATCTACCATTATGGTAAGTTCAGCTTGCACAACTACACTATGTTCTTCAAATTTATCACTGTTGCAGTAGCCTTAACTATATGGGTAGACTACCACAGCTAAAATTATTTAGGTGGAGGAAGAAGGGTCCAGAAGCCCTTGGAGAATGGTCTGAGCAAAACTTGATCTACACCTAGAGGAGGAACTGAGGTTAAACATGATCCAGACCTAGAGAAGGAATCAAGCTTACAGTGCTTTGTAAAAGTATATACAGAGGACCAAGTAGCAGCTTCAAGAATACTTCTAGAATCCAACCCTTTCCAAAAAGCCATAGATGAATCCTAGGCCCCGGCAGAATGGGCCTTGACTCTAACTCAGTAAACTTGTCAAATTAAGTATAACAAAGGGTAAAAGACTTTTGGAAACAAGTCTGTTTTGACACAAGTTGTCCCTTTTTACCTTCACAAACAACTGATCTGAAGATCTGAAAGATTTAGTTCTGTCAAGAGAGTACCAGAGTTCTCTGTGGTCATCCAAGGTATGGAGTATCCTCTCTCTCACATTTTAGGTTCAGGAAAAAAAATGGGGGAGGGGGGGCAGTTTGACAAAGTAAACTCAGATACCGCTTTAGGCATAAAAGGAGGATTAGTTCTCAGAAACCCTGTCCCTATGGAAAATGAGGTGGGGTTGATTCACCATAAAAGCATGTGACTCAGATACCCTTCTTGCAGAAGTCAAAGCAATCAATAAAACCGTTTTTCCATCTTAAGAACTTCAAGTCAGACAGATTAGCTGGTTCAAATGGAGCAAATGTTGACTTCTCTAACACAAAATTAAGATTTAAAAGGGGGGGCATCAATTTACTTAGAGGCATCTTTTGCAAAACCCTTTTTAAAAGCATTTTGTCACTTTGAAAGAGGATGACCCATGGACAGACATGTGGAAATGTCCGATAAATTAACCTTGACAGAGGAATAAGAAAGGTCATAGGATAGTAACTCACAAATATGGTAAAACCAGTGAACTAGCCACAAATAGGTGCTGGTTACATTGCTGGCACCAAAAAGAAAAACTTTGTTAATATATAATTTGCTAGTAGCAGGCTTTCTTGCCTCTATTAGTAACTGCTGCACATCCTCAGAAAACAGATGCTTACAAGGGATTAAAATCCTATCATCCAGGCAGCCAACTGAAGATGACTGATGGTAGGGTATATATCAAACACCCCTATTTCTTGTGTGAGTAGATCCATTCTGTGAGGAAGTTTGTAATAACTGCACCTGGCCATTTCCAAAAGAAGGGAAAACCACTGTTGTCTTGATTAGGGCAAGCATCTCCTCTAAGTTTATGTGCTTGCTTCTGTACTTGGTGTCCCACACCCCCTACACTTTTATCCGTCCCGAAACTGTTCTCTAACCAAAGTCCAAAGCATCTGTGTTGACTGGCTGCTTTTGAGCAGGGACAGAGAAGACAGACCTGGACTTAAGGATATCTGTTGTTCCCACCCCAAAAAATTATTTTCTGACAAACTCAAGTACTCTGATCTGAAAAGATAAAGGCTGCTGATGCTGGAACTAAAGATATTTCAGATGCCACTGTATCGTTCTCATGTGTAGTCTTGCCAGGGGTATCATGAGAATCATAGATGCCAAGAGACCCAAATTCCTGAGGTATTCTCTTGCAGGGACAAAAGTCTGAGTGGAAAACCTTACAGATTTAGATAAATAACTTTTTTTTTTTTTTTTTACTGTGCAAGAAAAGCTTTTTAAGGTGTCTAGTTGACACCCCAGAAACCAAATCATGTGTGTGTCAAGAAAAACTGTTTAATGTTCTCTTGGAATCGCAGCTTGTGCAAGAGTTCTCTAACCAGAGAGAGACTCCTGACATTTGGAGAGAGTCTTTGCACAGATAAGCAAGTCAACTAAATATAGAAAAATGTGGATACCCTGTAGCCTGCAATAAGCTATAACTGGAGCCTGACACCTTGTGAACACTCTTGGTGCAGTGGATAGTCCGAAGGGTAAGGAAGAGAACTGATAATCTGATCCAGACACACAAAACCTTAAGGAAAGCCTGAAATATGGATGAATAGGGATGTGATAATAAGCATCCTTTAAAGTCTAGTGTTACCAGGACTCTTGTGTAGAATATGAATGGTCAAAGCATGTGTTCAAAGGAGACTGAGTATGTGAAAACCTGTATGTATTGATTTGAACTCTGTACTATGAACTATTAAGTAAACTGTGAATAAGTACTGAAAAACAAGAGCCTGTCTGACAGCAGGAAATGTGCCTTGTATGGAAGTGTATCCAATTTTCTTTCTCTGCCTAGAGATGTAGCAATGTGAACTGCTTCAAGCCTACGGGTAAACCACTGATTGGTTAATTGTCTTTTGTACTATTTTAATTGGTCTAGTTTATATTTTTATACTGTCAGCAATATCACCAGCATACAAGCTTATGCATTCCTTTGTTCGGGGAGTCTCCCTGGTTACTTTCCGGTACGCTCCCACACGTGTGTAATAAATACCACTGAAAGAGAGGAAGAAGTGTCTTGTCTTCATTTAAGGTAAAATGCAAACATAACAACTGGTGCCGTTTACTCGGATCTGAATTGACAACGGCTGCGGTAGTTGGGGATTGAACGAAGTACTGCTAGTAAAAGGGCCCATGACAGAATTTTCTGTTCTGGCAGTGTTTCTTTCATTTCCTGTACTTATCTGCTTCACAAATTTGGTATTGATAATTTTATAGAAATGTAATAATTCCTCTCATTCAGTTGTTTGAGGTAAGTGGCATGTTTTTTTTTTTCTCTTTGCTACTGATTGTGCAGTATGAGTGAGGGATAAAACGAAACACTGGTGACATAAGAGTGAAAGGAGATACGAGAGTGGGGAAAGCAACGTTTACAAAACGTCATAGCTACCTCTGTAAAATACAGAACAGCTTATTGTATGAAAATGGGAGCGAGTATGGGAACCATAAAAGAGCCAGAAAGAGGTACACCAGCTGGTTATATGTTTTTTCATGTGTCCCGGGACAGTTGTATGTTTATAAGTCTGTGGGTCGCCCTCACTGAGGACGATGGTAAACTCGCCTTTCCAGAGAATGGTAGTTTTAATAAAAATATTTTGCTTAATGTCCAAGGGAAATTAAGAAAAGGGAGAAGAATACCAGGGTTGTGCTGGGCAGCATTTAATGATTGGATGACAGAAGCGAAAGAAAGTGAAAAGGACTTGGTTATTAGTAGTTTAAAGGATAATCAGCAGAAATTAAAATAGCAACTGAAAGAATTACAACAAACTGCTAGTAATTTAGATACAGTAAACGGTAAATGTTTGAAGGCCCCACCCTTTAAGGGGCTTTATCCTGTGAAGGAATTAGCTAAATTACAGATAACTGAAACGTCAGAAGACGATAATGCTTGGCTCCCCCCACCACCGACTGCACCCCGCAGTATCAGCCCCCCCCTCGCTCAACAAGGAGCGGAAGCACAGTAGCCAGATTCCACCACTAAAGACCCCACCCCTAAAGAAAGAGAACGAGCAGTGGATAGTCACTCTAGCGATTCAGATCCAGACACAAGCGATAGAAAAAAGGGGCCAAAAACTCATAGTAAGGCTCATAAAGAAGCAAAAGCTGTAATGTATTTTAAAGCTAAACCCTACTATAAAGGTAAAGGAAAATGAGATTTACACCGAAGGCTTTTTGGTCAGTTCCTCGCTATAACTGACAGTGGGGACGGGTATTTTGGACCAGACAAATTTAATCCAGATTCAGGGTCGGAGTCATCAGACGACGACAGATTGTTACCTTTGAGGGAGGTACCTAACCTGGCTCATGCTAGAAGTGCACAGGAACCACCGACCATTGTAGTACCTAGGGCGTGGTCGGCGGTTGGTTTTCAAGCCATTACTACATCGTTATTGCCTATTCGTACTAATCCAGCTAAATTCCAGCGTGTGCTGGCAGGACATATTTGTTTACAAAAATCCTACAACAGAAGAAGTTAAGGCACTTCTTCAGTACGCCATACCGGCTGATCTGATGAAACGGATTTGGGACCATGCCAATGTCCCTACTCCAATTCCAAAACATGACTCGCATGGAGATAATGGGTTTGAAGCGGTTAGACAGTGTTTAGTAGAGTCTATCACAATAATAGTTCCACCCACACCCAACTGGTCCAAAATCAAGTCAGTTCTTCAAAAAGAAGATGAACCTGTGGACGAGTACTAAAATTGTCTCACTGAAGCCTTTGAGGCTTATTCTGGGTTCCCTGAACCCACCAAAGGGCTGGCACAAAGTGGATTGTCGGCTGCTTTTGTAGATGGGTTACGCCCACATGTACGGGATAAGCTAAAAGCAGTGTGTTTAAACTGGCCTAGTCTTGGATTGCACAAATTAGTTACACAAGTGCAATACCTCTCCGACCACTTAGCACAGGAAAAAAAGGACTTACAAAAGAAATTAGTTAAGGCGCAGATTCAGATGTGCACTGCCTTCAGGCAGCATGAACGGGGGAGAGGTGGACGCCAAGGGGCTGGAAACCATAACAGACAAAACTGGCAGGAAGATCAATCAGCCACACCCCAATATCAGACAGAGTGTTTTAATTGTGGCCAAGTAGGCCACTGGCGAAATGAATGTCCGTATCTGGCTGAGCAACCTGCCCCACCCACTGATACGTCACCTCAGTGGAATTCTAATTGGACTCCATCCAATCGGCAGTCATCACAATGAAGGTTCCCTGAGCAAGGACAACAGCAGTCGTGCCCTTTCATACCTGTGGATCAAGATGGACCACATGTTACGTTACTTGTCCAAAACAAACCGTACCCCCTTCTTGATTGATACTGGAACATCCAAATCTATGTTAGCCGGTGAAGCAGCAATAAATGCCCCCCTCTCCAATAACATAACCAGAGGGGTAGGCGTCTCTGGCATTCCTATTGAATATTCTGAAACCATCCCAGTCCCAGTGACTTTGGGACCTTTGCAAGACTATCATGCATTTTTAGTAGAACCCTCAGCACCTTTAAATTTATTGGGAAGAGATTTGCTCTATAAGATGGTAGCATGAAGGAGTATACTTACAAGCACCTTCAGACAAACAAGATAGTATTTTGGCTACTTTAGATGAAAATGTCACTCTGCAAACCATGTGTATGCAGTCTGACCTCGATAAGAATAAGCATTTAACCTCATTACCCTCTCATCTACGGACCACTCATGATAATGATGCTGGGTTTCTAATTTCAGCCACTCCTGTTAAAATAACCTTAAAACCTGGTGCAAAGTTACATCTGGTACCACAGTACCCTTTGACGGTAGTGGCCACATCTGGTATTGCCCCCGTCATTTCTGCCCTCGTGCAACAAGGAATTATAGTACCTACAACAAGTCCATGTAATACCCCAATTCTACCGGTAAAGAAACCTGGTAAACAAGCTTACAGATTTGTGCAAGACTTGCGAGAAGTCAATAAAGCTGTCTTGCCTGTTTTCCCAATTGTACCAAATCTAGCTACGATTTTGAGCTGTATCCCACCTACAGCACGTTGTTTTATGGTTATAGATATTTCATCAGCTTTCTTCTCTATCCCAGTACATGCAGATAGTATTTGTTTGCATTCACTTATAAGGGACAACAGTACACTTGGGACCAGACTACCTCAAGGGTATGTAGAATCTCCAACCTTGTTTTCCAGAGAGATGCATAGACATCTGCAGGATTTACAATTACCACCACGTTCAGTATTAGTTCGGTATGTAGATGATATTCTTCTTGCTTCACAAGATACCCAGTCTTGTATAGAGGACTCACTTCTAGTTTTAAGATTTTTAGCCGAACGAGGTTTTAAGGTAAATACATCTAAATTGCAGTTTGCTCAAGAAAATGTACAATACCTGGGACATATTTCCACAGGTTCACGTCAAACACTTCCAAGCAGAATCACCTCCATTCAGACTGCTCCCCGCCCTGTAACTTGGAGGCAACTCAGGGAATTCCTCGGCCTAGCAGGTTATTGTAGACAGTGGGTGCCCAAGCCCCTCTGTTACAGCTTTTAAAAAAGGAGGTCACAGACCCTCTGCCTTGATCCCCTGAACATGAAAACGCCTTTCAGGCTATTAAAACGGCATTGATTAACCCACCTGCCCTGGGGCTCCCAGATTACTCTAAACCCGTTGTTTTCTTTGGTTGTGAAAGAAATAAAACTGCCCTGGGCCTGCTGGCGCAAGTGCGCACAGGAGGCTATCGACCTATAGCATATTACAGTACTCAGTTAGACCCGGTTGCTTCTGGCTACCCATCCTGTTTACGGGCAGTAGCAGACGCTGCTGTTTTGATAGATATGGCAGCACCATTGACATTAGTGCATGACACTATATTAGCAGTACCTCATGCGGTACAAGCATTACTTTTAAAAACAAAGACTCAATATCTTTCCAATGTTCGCCTCACTAAATATGAGTTAAGTTTATTAAGTAATCCCGCTATTCAAATTACACATTGCCCACCACTAAACCCGGCTTCATTAATTCCAACTAGTGACGAGGGCAAACCACATGACTGCGTGCTTGTAGTTTTCTGTTTCCTAGATTAGATTTGTAAGATGTTCCTTTGCTTAATCCTGATTTAGTTCTTTTTGTGGATGGATCCTGTTTACAAAATAATTTTGGCGAACTTCATGCTGCATGGTCAGTCTGCTCGCCATCTCAGGCTTTGCAAACTGGGCAATTACCGCCTGGCACTTCCGCACAAGCCGCGGAATTAGTGGCACTTTAGCATGCATGTAAAATGGCCAAAGACAAATCTGTTACTATTTATACTGACTCACGTTATGCCCATGGTGTTTATGATTTTGGTACCCCTATGGTAGGAAAGGGTTTTTTTGACATCCTCTGGGGCACCAATAAAAAATTACCTATATATTGATCACCTCTTGCAGGACTTATTACCTTCCAAAATTGCTGTTGTCAAGTGTGCAGCTCACCAGTCTAACGAATCCCTAGTAGCTACGGCAAATAATTTAGCTGACTGGGCTGCCAAGCAGGCTGCTCTTTCGAATACTGTTCAGGGAAAATATTTGCAGCCTATTTTACAAACGCTTACTTTTGATACTACTGTATTGAAAGCTTTACAAACTGAAGCATCGGAATCAGAAAGAAAAGCATGGCTGGCCCATAATTGTTTTCAATCCTCTTGGTGTAGCTGCTTGTCTCTTTGGATGGAGTGCTCATACCCAAGCTTCTCCTTTAATTCTTCTTTCCCTGGATCCCCACCAAGCCAAGTTCGATCTACTGGCCTGCAGTGCTCTTTAACAGAACCAGGCAGCCTTAGAATGAGTTATTTTCAAAATATACAAAAACTTCTCCTTTTAATTATTCTTCCCCCCCCCCCATTCTGTACTTCTAACTGCAATCTGTCTTTAGATGCTGTACTATTTGTATGCTCTGCTGTTTCTCTAGTTCTACTAAACCTTTTCTCTTATAAATTCTTGTCTTCCTAATTTCCACATAACTCCTTGGTAAAACTGGCTTATTTTATTTCAATAAGACAGGTATGCAAAACAAGCAAGTCAGAGTAACTACTGCCTTTTCTTATTGTTTCTGTAGACTTGCATATCTGTGAAATCAGGGCCAGCCCTTTTCATCATACTACTGCTATCCACCACTTTTCTGGTCTATTCTGATTCCTCCCCCTCCCTACAAGAACAATTGTAGCAGTCTACAAAAGACTCCCCCTTATCCTCCCACTCTAGGGATCTGTCTTTGTGGAGCCACAGGTGTACTATAGTATTTCTCCACTAGGTGGCATTCTCTCCTCATAATTCCTGTTTCATGACTTCTTTATTTTCACTATCTATTAATTACTTATTTGGCTATCTGTTTTGATCTATAATAAACTTTATTCTACTCCCCTCTCTCAACTCTAGGCCCACCCCATCCCACCTAATCCCGGTCCCCTGGACTTACCTTCAGCTACTAATGCTCCACAGATTGGTTCTTGTTCACCCTTAACCTTCCCTTGGGTCTACCCGCTCCATTCGCCCTGCAGGCTCACTCCACTCCCCTACCCTGCCCCCAATTCCCACCCCCAACACCTCTACATTTATACCCTTTAGCCACACCCATCACTCTGCCCCAACCAACTAGTAACCTCCTCCCTTCCACACTCACTTCTTACTCCTCCCCTCTTTTCACCAATACTCTTCCATACCTCCCCTCTCTGTCTCCTCCCAAAATGTATAACTCACATACCTAGTAAACTAGCCACCCACAGCATACCTTCCCTCAATATCCTATCCCACTATGCTCTCAAAAGCCATATCCTTCTGTACTCATCTAGTACTGGTCCTCAACATATCCTATATCTACTACCTGACCCTGCCAACTAACTATAACCACACCCCATCCTTTCATACTACTAACCGTCTTAACCTGTCTTACATTCACACTTCCCAATCTCTCCATGCTTATACCCCATAAAACACCATCTTTTCTTCTCTTATAAACTTATTACTCCTCACAACTAACCGAACCCTACAACTACCACCTTAAATCTAGCTAAACTCAACCCCGTCTCTAAGCAAAGTACCTCCCCAACCTAATGCTACATCTGACTGCTATTCTATTATTAGGAGACATACCCCAACCCAGGCCCATCCTCATCCTCGCCAACAGATAAATCCATACTACTCACCTCCTTAAACGCCCAAAGTATAATTAACAAAATCCCTAATCTGCATGCCTGGCTTACATATAACAAACCAGGCATTTTGTCCATCTCTGAAACTTGGTTAAAACCTCATATAAAAGATTCAGAAATAATTCCACCCAACTACTCTATAATCAGAAAAGATAGAACAAACAAAAAAGGAGGTGGAGTAGCCCTTCCATACCTATCCTCCTTAACAGTTACCCCTTACAACAAACCAACTCCCCAATTCAATAATGCAGAACTACTCCTGGCTCTACTTCAAGTAAATAAACACAAACACATATGCATAGCCTCCCTCTACATCCCCCCAGGCAACAATATTTCTACACTAGAAGATATCCTCTCCTGGCTTTCCAATAACATTAACAATGAAACTATACTTATGGGTGACATGAATATTAATTAGTCTGCAATACAGTCTCCCACAAATCCACTTAACATTAATCTTTACAACTTTTCTCAACTGATCAACTCCATAACTCGACCCTCAAAAAACCTCACCAGTGATAGTATTCTAGACTGGATATTAGTCTCCCACCCTCATTACTTCTCACATAGTGGCACCCTGCCTGATTCCCTTAGTAACCACTTGCCCACATTCACACACAGACTAACTTCACCCCTACATCTTTACTCACAATTTTATTACTACTCGCTGCCAAAAAAACTAACCCCACTACCTTTTCCAACTCTCAAAGCAATCAACTGGTACACCCTAAAAACTCTACCCCTGGAACAGGCTGTCGCCCACTTTAACTCAACTTTTCTAAACCTCTTAGAGCAACAAGCCCCCATAAAAACAAAACGAATAAAAAGCAAAAATGCCCCTTGGCTAACAAAAAACACACTAGTAACTATGCACCTTAGAGATAAGACATGGTCATCATATCAGAAACATAGGACTCCCCTAGCCCATAATGAATACAAAACACTCAGAAACAAAGTAAAAAAATGTATCATCTCCGATGGACAAAATTACTCCTCCATAATCCAAAACAAACCCTCAAAAATTTTGGAAATGCATGTCTACCCTCCTCAATCCCAACAAACCAGATAACCCGAGCCCAGACCCTAACACTCCTGACATAGACTTGGCCACTCAATTCAATATCTTCTTCATTGATTCTATCTCCAAACTAACCTCATCCTTTTCATCTTCAAACCCCACCATACCCTCCACTACACCCCAATCCTCCCCTACCAACTTTTCACCCCTCACCACTGCTCATCCCCCTCTATCTCCACTCCATCAACATCATTCTCAAATTCTCCCCCTCCCCCCACCATTCTCACTAAAACCTATACCCACATCCACCATAAAAAAACTACTGCAGAAACTAAAACCATGCTCTAATGTCCCTGATAGCATTCCTTCTTACTTTCTCAGTATAGCTGCTGAAGCCATTGCCTACCCCATCAGCATTTTAATCAACCGTTCCATTCAAGAAAGCTCGGTACCCCAAATCTGGAAAAAGGCTTTTGTTGTTCCATTGCACAAAGGAGGCATCAATAACAATACTACTAATTTCCGTCCCATCGCTATTCTATCTCCTATCTCTAAACTTTTAAAAAAGTGTATTCACCTACAACTCTTACCATACCTCTTAGACAATAACCTACTATCTCCAACACAACATGGTTTCAAACCAAGACACAGTACTATGACCATCCTAATCTCCTTCCTGGAAGCTGTGAATAAAGCCCAGGACACAGGACATATTGTCTCTACCCTCCTCTTAGACCTCTCTAAAGCCTTTGATACTATCTCCCACAATTTATTACCAACTAAACTCTCCAAGCTTAACTTGTCGCCCTCTTCTCTGAACTGGTTCACTAGCTTTTTATCCAATAGATATCAGGCAGTGAGATGGAAAAAAGCCACCTCCCCTTTCATCAACACCCTAACCGGTGTTACCCAAGGATCTATACTGGGTCCCCTGCTTTTCAATATATTCATAAACGATTTCCATAACTCTATCCCTTCAACTAAAATTATCCAATACGCAGATGATTCAACTATAATCTGCTCTGCTACCTCCATCCCCACACTGCTAAAGCTTACTCAAGATGCATTCTCAACCACCGAACAATGGATGAAAACAAATCACCTTGTACTCAATGCCTCCAAAACCAAAGTAATGGTATTCACCCCCTCTAAAGCTACCTTTTTCAATCCAAGTAATTTCACTATTACTAGTCACAACAATACACCCTTAGAACTGGTATCTGAGGCCAAATTACTTGGGGTCCAAATTGATAGCTTAAATTCAATTCCCATCTTCAACTAAATATAAAAAAAACCCACCAAAAACTCGGCATGCTCTACAGACAGAATCGTTAGCTTACACCCTCCATCAAACTCACCCTATCTACCACATTTTTCATCCCATCCCTTCTCTATGGAGCCCCACTTCTAACTAACCTACAATCTTCTCTCAAAACACAACTCTCCTCTTGCTATAACAAAAATGTCAAGTTTGCT
Organism: Protopterus annectens; assembly: GCF_019279795.1. Taxonomy (NCBI): domain Eukaryota; kingdom Metazoa; phylum Chordata; order Ceratodontiformes; family Protopteridae; genus Protopterus; species Protopterus annectens. Next base: position 73,371,678 of record NC_056742.1, read on the forward strand.
ACCTCCCATAACAAAAATGTCAGGTTTGCTACCTCCCATAAGTCCTCCTCACACCACTGTTCAGCTCTCCACAAACTAAAATGGTTAGAACTACCCAATCACCTCACCAACATCCAACTGACTCTTGCACACAAACTCATCTTCAATCCCTCCCTCTACCCATCCCTTTCCTCTACCTTCAAAATGCACCTCAACCAAAACTTAATTGAACTGTATAAACCAATTCGTCCCCCTGGAAAAAATCTCTTATCCTACAGTCTTGCTCATCTCTGGAACTCCTTACCCCCATCCATTCGTACCATCACAAATCACTTCTCATTCAAAAAATCCCTTCACTCACACCTAATTTCCCAGTGGGAATGCTCCTGCTCCCACCCAACTTAATCTCCTCATACTGAGAATTTTCACTTCTCCTCCCCTATTCATAATGAGAATTTCTACTTACTCTCCTAAACTTATAGATCTTGCTCTTGCTTGTGTTAGCTTTTTCTGAATACTTAAAGGTACCTTATTGTAAACATACCCTCTGATGGAAAAGATTCTCTGTTTCTATATTGAAAGGTTCTATGTCAGCTCATATACCTTTCTCTTGATTGTATTAAGCTACTCATCCTGAATGCATGAAAGATATCTCCAGTGTAACCCACCCTAAGTTGTAAAAGCCTCTCAGTTTCTATATTGTAAATTGTTTTCAGTGATACAAGATTGTAATATTTGTATATGTTTGTACACTAGTCTACTGTAAGTCCATAGGAATTGTATAATTGAAACTAAATACCTTATTGTAACCTTGCTAATTGTTTTTGGAGCTTTTCTCCCCAGGACTCCATTGAAAATGGGTTCTTTTGGCCCAATGGACTATCCTGGTAAACCAACTGCAAATAAATAAATAATTCAATTTGGCAGCACCCAGATGGCAGATTAATTTGCCCCACATCCATTTTAAATTCTCTTATAAAAAGCATACCATTTGCCAGCTCATGTCGGGGTGCAAGCATTGATTAAACAAATCCAGAAGGATTGGTTTGCCCCAGGACTTTCTGCTTCTGTGCAACATTTTTTGAGCATGTTCTCCATTTGTTTATAGCATAACATTTCAAAGGGCACTCTGGCTCCCGCTCAACCTGTGCCAAAACTAATGGGACCATTTTGTGCCTTACAATGGGACTTTATTGAACTTCCACCTTGTGCTCGTTTTAGATAGGTTTCGACTATTGTTGATATTTTTTTGGATGATTAGAAGCCTACCCATGTGCTAAGAATGATGCTATTTCAGTTGCAAAAAAGTTGTGTTATAAACTGATATCTCGTTTTGGTGTTCCTTGTCAAATATATTCGGACAGAGGGACACATTTTACTGCTAAGTTAGTTGATTCATTGTGTACAATGTTAGGCATTACTTTGAAATTTCATTGTCCATACAGATCACAAGCATTACTGAACGTATGAACCAGACTTTGAAAACCAGACTTGCTAAAGTCACTTCAGAAACAGGCCTAACTTGGGTACAGGCCCTACCACTAGCTTTACTTTATATGCGGTCACAACCGCATCCTACTAAGGGTCTTTCTCCACATGAAATCCTCATGGGCTGCCCTTTGCATATGCCCATGACACCACCACCACCTTTTCCTGAATATGATGCATTTGATAATGACGTTATTTTGTATTGCAAATCTCTTGTTTCTTTCTTACAGTTTCACCACAGACAAGTAGCAGTTGCTCAACATCTTCCTGATCCATTTCTAGCATCCGCTTTGCAACCAGAGGATTGGGTCTACATTAAATCTTTTTCTAGAAAAATAGCGCTCCAGCTGCACTGGAAGGGGCCCTTCTAACTACGTCATCTGCTGTGCAACTGCAGGGATCTACAACTTGGATCCACATTTCACTCGTCAAAAAAGTTGTGCTGTCTGAAGATCAACAGCCTTTGCCTTTTTCAACACCAGATTCTCCACCCATTGCTACACGTACTTGCAGTAGAACTGTTCCAGTACCTGACAATGCCTAATATTTACCCTTTTGGAAAACTCCAAACTTTTGACACTACACAGACTCAACCACCATTTCCACACAAATACTGGACAATCATTTTGGTGTTCATTCTTGTTGTACTGTTATTTTTGCTGTGGCCATTTTTATTTCCTGCTCCATCGACGCATCACTCCAAATGAGCCATCTGGCACCCACCTTTCAACACCTATCAAGCCATCAAATATGTTTATGCTTCTACATTCAGCATCTCTAACTGCTGGATCTGCACTTCTATTTCCTCCGTACATGGGGGATTGTCATTGGCTGCGGCTCCACTAAGAATCATTGATACATGGACTACTCTACTTGACAACACTGCTAACATTACATCCAGTAAATCTATTGCATTACAACTTTCTCTCCGTCGCAATGCCACTCTGTTTCCGATGGAATTACTCAAGTCAACATCACTGGACTCGAAAAATGGGACAAAGTATCTGTAATACAATAATCGAATACCAGTGCAATTATACAGAATGAAAACACTTAGCCTCGGGCTGTCAAGTTTCATTTGATGCCATTCTGCCGATATTGAGAAATGCCTCATTATTTGGTTCTTGTAATATCGTATTTCTTGCCATATTCCATGGCATAATCACGGGCAGTGACCATTCTTCAAATGTTACCATCCTAGTACAAGACTATTTTATATGCGGAAGAAGGGCCTATAAATGGCTACCGGAGAACTGGTCTGTAGCTGTTTCTTAGGTTATCTAGTCACAGCCATCAGACTAGCATCTGCCTTACCCCAAGGGAAAATTCGAAACGTGCGAAAGGTTAAAAAGCCTACCACAATCCATTATGCCAAATTGATGCATCATGGATTTATTATCATGACGTAGCTCATGCTGGCACCAAAGGGCTATCTCATATGGACTTGGGTGATGACGTCATATCATGGGCTGGTATAATCCCAGCATATGGAGCAGCAAAATCAATCTGGGAACTGAGAAAACTGTCTAAATTGCTTGAAGTATTAAGTAATGCCACATTTTCTGCCTTAGAACTAGTGACTGATGAACTGACTGCCATGAGAGCTGTAGTCCTACAAATCCGTATGGCTCTTGATTTCATCCTAACGGCAAAAGGCGGAACATGCGCTTTAATCCAGGAGGAGTGCTTTACATTTATTCCTGACAATCAGCACAAAACTGAAAGTCATCTCAAACATTCAGAGTCTCTCCGAACTCTCTAAGGCCAAGGAGGCCGAAAACTCAACATGGGCATGGTTAACTAACCTGTTCTCAGGTTGGGGGGTGGACTTTTAAATTTAATCCCATTAATTGCAGTATTAGCTCTTATTGCTTTTCTTGTTGTGTTTTTAATCAAAGCATTGATTTTGAAATTGATGCCTTTCAAGACTACTAAAAAGGTGCCAAAGTTTTATATGCCTACAGTTATGGATGATGAAATAAAAATATGTGACAATGTTGAAGGAACTAGCCACATGGTTATGTTAGACTTAGGGCAAATGTATGATAGAATAAATGGTGATGCTTACACAGCATCAAATGGGGGATTGTAGAATGTTAATGGTCAAAGTATGTATTCAAAGGAGCTTGAGTATGCGAAAACCTGTATGTATTGATTTGAACTCTGTACTATGAACTATTAAGCAAACTGAATAGTGGAAAAGTACTGAAGAACAAGAGCCTGTCTGATAGCAGGGAATGTGCCTTATATGGAAGTGTATCCGATTTTCTTTCTCTGCCTAGAGATGTAGTAATGTGAACTGCTTCAAGCCTACGGGTAAACCACTGATTGGTTAATTGTCTTTTGTACTATTTTAATTGGTCTAGTTTATATTTTTGTACTGTCAGCAATATCACCAGCGTATAAGCTTATGCATTCCTTTGTTCAGGGAGTCGCCCTGGTACTTTCCAGTAAGCTCCCACACGTGTGTAATAAATACCGCTGAAAGGTAAAGTGCAAACATAACACTTGAAAGAGTAAGGGGTATAACAGGTTTTGAAGTGACATCATTCTGAATTTGGGCACTATCACAAACAGGTTTAGGAAAGAAAGATCCATAACCAGTCTTCAAACATTTTCTTTTTTTTCTGGCACTTAGAACATCTTTGAATAAAATCCCTTCCCCAACTGGAGAGTGGGAACTGGTTCTATCACTCCTTGGGGTAGCAAGTGACGAACAGCAGGAAACAAGAGAGCACTGTAGAATATGAAGGTTTCTCCAAACACTATTATATTGGGTAACTTCAACTACCCAAACATCGATTGGGAAAACTACTCAAGCCCAAACACCCTCGCCCAATGGTTCCTAGAATTTATAAACTCAAATGCTATGGAACTGGTCACCACTCCCACAACAGGGGGAAATATATTGGATCTGATCACCAACATGGGGTCTCTATATTCCACACCAGAGATATACCCCTCATTGGTAAGATCAGACCATAAACAAATCTCACTGGACATCCATATTCCGTCCCCACCCCTAGCCAAGGAAACCACTGTGAAGAACTTCTAAAAAGAAAACTTCACACTTCTCAAAACTGAGATGGAATCCTTCAAGGCCCCCGGGCCAGTGGAAAATATGGCCCAAAATGCAGAATCCTTTACAAAAGCATTCTATGGACACCTACAAGAATGCATGGAGCATGCTATCCCAAATAAAACCAAGACTCACTCCTCCAAAAGCAGGAGACCTGTCTGGTGGACCCCGGCCATAAATAAGCTATACAACAGAAGGAGAAAGCTACTACATGACAGAGCAAAATCCCAAAAAGGGAAGGCGTCACTGATCAGTACTAGCAAGAAACTACAATCCCTCATAAAATCATCTAAGGCCAGCTTCGAAAGAAAAATTGCACAAGACACTAAAGATAATCACAAGGCCTTCTTTAGTTATGTCAGAAACCTGGGAGGCAACTTCCAGATATGCTTTGAGTTAGTGCCAAATGACAAAAAATACGCTGAACCCACGGACATTGCCAACATCCTGGCAGAAAGGTTCAGTGCAAACTTCTCTCCCCCTTCCCCCCCCAAAAGAGCAAATGTCTATCCCAACATGGTGTAGCCTTCCTGAGATCACAGATGCACAGGTGAGAGCTGCCCTCTCCAAAGCAAAAAACACAGCATCAATGGGACCAGACGGTGTCCCTGGCTGTGTCTTACACGAGCTCCAAGAAGAACTAAACCCTCATATAAAGTCACTGTTTAATCCCGGCCTTACTACAGGATATGTACCCAAGGAATGGTGTACAGCAACAGTGGTCCCACTCCACAAAGGTGGTGCCACAACAGACCCTGAAAACTATCACCCTAAAAGCCTGACTAGCCTTGTCTGCAAAGCTATGGAGTGTATCATGGAAATCATAAACAAAGACATTGGGAACCTCCAGACACTGGATCCTACCCAATTCAGCTTTGTTAAGGGCAGATCTTGCCTCCTGAACCTGGTTGACTTCTTTGAAACAGTTACCAAAGCCATAGATGAAGGGAAGGTAGTCCACACAGCCTACCTGGACCTCGCAAAAGCCTTCAACACAATACCCCACTCGGGCATCATAAATAAGCTCACCAGCTTAAATATCAACCCCTATGTCACAAGATGGGTTGCAAACTGGCTCAGGGATAGAACCCACATGGTCAGAATAGCAGGTGCCATGTCAGACTCTAAACCAGTTACAAGTGGTGTCCCACAAGGCTCAGTCGTGGGACCTCTCTTGTTCGGTATATATTTCTCCGAGGTGCATGCTAACACAGGTGGACTATGACTGACTAAGTTCGCAGATGACTGCAAACTGGGTGCTGTAATCGACTCTCTGGCTGACACAAACATCCTCCAAAAGGGTCTCACAGAGACGGATAACTGGTGCCAGAGCCATGGCCTAAAGCTAAATGCCAAAAAGTGCATAGTCATCCCCTTTGGGAAAAACAAAGTGCCCACAAATTACCACATAGGTGGTAATCCATTAAGTACGGAAGAAGTAATTAGGGACTTTGGGACCCAAGTAGATAGCAATCTCTCCTTTGACAATCACGTTGCCAAAGTGGTTAGAAATACCTTCTATATAGCCCACCTTATCATGAAAGGGTTCACATCTAGATAAAGAGAGGTCACTGTGCCCCTCTACTCATCTCTTATCAGGCCCATAATCGAATACAATGCCCCATTTGGGATGTACCTTACCCGACAACTTCAGCAACTGGAAAGACCCCAAAAGTATCTCACCAAGAGGATCAAGGAGCTCAAACAGATGCCCTATGCAGTTCGGCTAAAGAAACTCCAGCTCTACTCAGTTGCGTACCGCCTACTCAGAGGCGATCTGTGTCTGACGTATAAAGCCATGTCCAACCCAGAATTAATGGGCATGCTTCAACCTCAGGAAATCCAAATCCCTTAGAGCTACACGCACCAGGGACTTGAACCTCAGCACATAAATAAATAGGACATGCTGGAGGGACAGATTCATATCCCAAAAGCTCCCCTCACTCTGGAACAATATCTCAATCCATGTTAGGCAGAGCCCCTCACTGACCCTCTTCAAGAGAAATTTGACAAGTGGGTGGGAGATCGTAAGTTTACCCCTGGGATCTCTTCTGTGTCCTTGCTTGACAGAGGTACAGTAAACTAACCTTAAAAGGGCTACCTTCTGTGACCTACTATACAGAGGCACAGTCAACTAATCTAAAAGGGTGGCAAAAGCCAAACACACTCTGGCTAGGCTTATAAATGCCCTAGGGCAGATAGCCTAGTATCAACCTATGAACAATATAACCCACGTTGGGAGGGGGTCACAAGGTCTCTTGAACAATGATCTAGATTTGCTGGACTGCTCTTGGTTTTGGGAGGTTTGAGACTTCTTTTTTGGAATCCCCTTTCCATTCATTAAATGTCTGTTTACCTGAATTCTGTTGAGACCGTTTAGTCTGTTTTTTGCCAAAACTGGATGATGAGAAAGAAAATTCCTTGGACAGTTAAATTTCCTGGATCAGCTTATCCCCTTCATCACACTTTTTGATCACCTCTGCTGCAGAGGGGCCCAGACACGATCTCTATACAACAGAGAATTTAAAATCTCTTTTTAAATCATTTAGGAGGTTCTGAGAATGCATGCAAGCAAGCCTCCTTAAAACAGTACCAATGACCACAGCCCTGGAAGAAGTATCAAGAGAATTATACACAAAAGAAACCAAGTAATTTAAAACAGTATTTTCTTCACAAGAAGACACTGTAGATAAAACATTCCTCATACTTTAACAATATGTTAAAACAAACTAACATACCAGACTGATAATTTAAAATTTTGAAAATCAAAGTTGAAGTATACACTTTTCCCCCCCATACCGATCAATAATTTTTCCCATCCTTATTAGGAAGAGTAGGATTGAAATTAAGTGCTTAGCAGCAGTGCAGTCAACCAAGGCTGCAGCTGCAGGTTCAAGTTTGGGAATAGTGTAGAACGTTTAGACTGTTGAAGTTTATACATCCTATCTGCCTTTTTGGGGACAGCTGGTTGAATATCAGAAAAACTGTAGGCAGTTAAGACACATCTTCTAAAGCAGGAGGGACAGGAGGAATGGGTGTAGGTTCTGGAAAAGCCTTCTGTGACTACTCTGTATTTTATGAGGGACTGAGAAACTTGGGACATTCTAGCAACAGTTGCAGATAAAGAAAAAAAATCCACAGGAAGAATTAGAAATTATGATCTCCTGAGTCTGAATCAGAAATCTGAGGACAAAACCTTTAATCCATCCCTGCATCTTCCTGTTCAGATTCAGAATCTTGACTTAAGGAAAAGGGGCACCCCACTTTCTTTTACCATAAACTACTCTACAAGAAGGATCAATAGCCTGAATTAAACCCTGACAGAGTCCCAGCAAACTACTCTCATCTAAATGAAGTTGAGCAGGAGTGGATACGCGTTTGTTTATCTGTTTCTTTTTTCACAAGAAAAATGGAGCCAATTGTGTTACTAATGGCAGCTATTGCTTCCACAGGGATGGGCACAGCAATAGGGGAACCTTCCCTGTTCCCTCTCCCAAGACCAACAAGAGTGCCTCTCACTGAGTGGCTCAAACAGCCACAGGGGATGTGGCTGACCCCAGGTCCAAAATGGCTATAGGTTTTACACCAGAGGGATTTGGGGTAAAAGATGAGCGGTCTGAGGTACAACAAATGGCCACTGCAGAGTCACCCACCTGTGGCTAAGGCAAATTACTAGCCTGCTGTAGTGGCAAAGGCGCTTTTTATTTTTGTGGCTGGAAGAATCCGATAGTGGGACCAATAATCTGTTTCATGGTCAAACCAAAAATGGTGCCTCTCTCCTGGGGAGAAACAAGCAGCAAATGCTAGTTTTTTGACAGAACAAACAAGACAAAAAGCACTTTCAAACATTATGGCAGCCCCACAACAGAAAACTGAACACAGTTTCTCCACAAAAATTATCAGTTTACACTACTTTAAAAGTGACAGAAAAAATGAGTGTTCCATTTTAAGTACATTACAGTCTCAAGATAGTCCATTAAAACACAACACTCCCAGCTTTAAAATACTTTCTTGAATAGGAAAGTAATAAAACATCAGTAAATAGAAGAAAATGGAAGTTTCCCCAAAGGGAACTTACCTGCCCAGCAAAGGAAAGCAGAAGCTGTTGATCCTCAAAAGCCTCAGAAGGGCAGCAGCAAAGCTCTGAAGGGCTTCGTTCCTAAACATGTTTTTTAATCAGTTCATCTCAAGCTGCTTGACAGTATGAGCATGTGGAAGGTACCCTGAAACTTTGGAAGCTGGCCATCTATTATATACTTGGCAGGATACAACCCATATAGCTAAGGCTACTGCAGCAGTGATCAATGTGAAGAACATGCTGGTCTAGTATAATAAAGCACCATCTCCCAGAAATAGCTGTGGTTCAAGATGGGTTTACTCTGAATTGAATGTGTAACAGAATTTTATTTTTTCATAGTATGAACTGTAGTTTTAGGTCTTCTACTTCTATCTTTAGGAGGCAAAGTATGCCATAGCAAAACCATAGATGTACAATATGGCAGCGACATCTCCCTCCCTTAGCCATTGCAAGAAATTGAAGCTACAGAACAGGTGGAAAAGGTAATAACAACAACTAAAAAAAAATAAGGGGGAATCCCCCCTCCCTTTTTTTAAGTCGTTCCTAAGATGGAAAGTTCAGACAGGGCTGTTGAAACCCAAATCAAATTGCAAAAAGGCAATATACTCGAGGGGATCTTTGACCATATGAAAACCAGGACCAAAACATATATGTCTGGGGGACTTAATCTAATCCTGAGATGCTAGATGTTCAGGCAGTTGCATTTCTAAAGCTCAATAACTAATGCATAAATGAAAGTCTGTCCAGCAGGACTTTGGTTCCTGTTCATTCTCAGCTGCAGACAGTAAAGCGCTTATCAGAACAGGGTGGATATCAAACTTACGGTGTGG